>NC_142706.1:38860791-39161049 GCF_055471065.1 Atractosteus spatula
AGATAGTGTTAAATGTATGTTTCTATTGTCATGTGATTTTTTAAAATTCAGATTTAAAGTATTAGATTTTTCTATGGGTGTATACTCCAAGATGAAAATCCAAAACAAATGTTAAGCCTTTCAGTTACAAATGGAAACTTCTAACACTTTGAAAATGTTTAATCATTGTAGTTGCTCTGTCCATGGAGACATCTGCTTAGTAAATATTAATCTATACTCAATTGCTAATGACAAGTCAAAGGAATCCTTGAATTTACTGGTGCCAGAGCCTTGGGATAAACACTGGACCTTTAAAGCTCCTACCCATTCAGCAATTAGATCTAATTGTCACTGCAGGCAATAGTCTGTGGAAAAAAAACCTCTTGCTGTTCTTGTGGAGGTTTTAGCAGTAACAGTCACGGTGGTCCTTCCCACAACCAACATCAGCGGAGAACACTCAGGAAATAATTCCTGCAAGACAATAACAGAGAAAACGAGGAGCACTTACAGGGGCGCTCAGTGGTCAATTTGGCAACTTATATTCATTTGCAAGTTGACAAGAGTTGTTCAACAAAGGCAGGATTAGGGCTCAGCCAATAGAATCCTGCAGCACTTTCATTTCTAGAATTCCAGTGCTAATATTATATGCCTGACCACGTTACAGACTTGAAAAGTTGAAGACTTATGATTTATTTAGTTGGTTAATCGAATCGCAATCCACAGTACACTCTGTGAATAGTGGAAAATAGTAAATATAGTACTATTATTATTCTAAATATACAGTCTTTCATATTATATACTAAATATACATATTTTCATATTTGAAAAATGACATAATGATTGATAAATAAGGTAGTTGTTGTGGGGAAATGCTGCTGCCTCACTTTGCTGGGGTCTTGGGTTCAGTTGTGGATTAATTTTCTGGGCAGACCCTATATGCGGAGTTTGCATTTTCTTCCCATGTTCACATGGGCTTACCTTAGGTTTTCTCCCAACCTGTGAGTCCCCTGGAGTGCACAGTGCATCTAGTATAAGATATGGGGTATTGCCACTCTTTTTTGTGGATAAGCACACTATTAATTAAACAGGTCAATAAATCTATAAATAACCAACATGGATAACATGGTGGCACAGTGGTTAGCATTGCTGCCTTGGAGCGCTGGGCCCTGGGTTCAATTCCAGACAAGGGGTGTGGGGGATATGTATATTCTCCCTATGTTAACATGTGTGTCCTCCAAGTGCTATGGTTTCTTCCCACAGTCCAAAGACATACTGATAGGTTATATGGCTTCTGGGAGTGTGTTTGTTTCTGTGTGTACCCTGTGATGGAGTGTCGTGCCTGTTGCTTGCCAAGGTAGGCTCCAGCTCTACAACAGCCCTGTGTTGGATAAAGCAGTTAGAAAATGGATGGATGAATAACAAGTACAGTATTTATTTCAGATATGCAGCTCGCTGGTAACAATAAAGTCCAAAATAATGTCACGGTATGTATTAAATGAAAATACATAGAATTGAATCACAATTACTATGCAGGATGCTTTTATATTTATTTTGGTTTTATTTATTTTTGTTGTGAACCAATGTTCTGAATTGTTTTATCCTTTATTGTTTGTTTTCCCATTTGTGACTCATACAGTATGTTCCCTTTTCAAATAATTAAGAGATGAAAAATATATTTTGCCCTTGGTCAAAACTAATAGTCACCCCGTGACTATTCTGAATACACATCAATATAAGCACAACTGGAAACATTTTATTTATAAAAAAAACATTTAATATGATTTTTACCGGCCTTCATTGTTGCTAAAACCATTGGAGATATAACGTGCATAAGTAAAACTACAGCTATGATATAATATGTATTTTTATATTCTGTTTTGTAAACTATATTTCTAGATAAAGATTTTTTTCTCTTCCAGCCATAGCCACTCTTTAACATTTTGTATCTTGAGTTTTATTAAATGTGTTCAGCTCCACATTGGGTACTTGTTAGGAAACGATTAGTCTTGGTTTTTCAGAGAATCTTTCTCTGTTTTCAGTTGTTTTCCTCTTTGTGCCTCAACAGCTCTTATTTCAGTAGTTAACATTTTTCTGCATCAAATGTTTGTTGTCTGCATTTGTTTGTATTAAACATGGACTTTTCTTGGAATTTCCCCGAAAGAATAACTTTGCTTGTGAAGGGTATTTGGTGGCCCAAGAATTGTATTATCTCTCCTTCCTGGGAACTACAATACTGTACCTTACACTCCTTTGCTGTGCTTTCACTGAAACGGGGAAAGTGGGTTATTGTTTTGTTAACCTACAATGAGACAATTCAGTTACAACAGAAAGAACATTTTGATATTTGACACAATGATATTATCCAGTTTTCATTCATGCTCTGCCCTTTGGAAGGCAGTATGTAAGTTCTATAGGATTTGGTTGTCAACATAATTGCACCTTAAATAGTTAAATTCATCTAAATCACTGTAACAAGAAAGACTGGTAACGTTTTTTGCAATTGATCTGTTAAAGCCCATAGGTCCCTCCCTGCACAGTCCAGCAGGCAAAAATATTGCCTGGGAGGTTACTGGTAATGTATGCACAAAATAAGAAAGTTACAAGAAAAGTCACAAACAACAGGGGACCATTTAATATTTGTTAGCTGGTTACAGATTAATTTATCATATTAACTTGTATAGATTAATACAGTATATTATAAAATTAACACATAGTATAATTCTGTATAAATCAGTGGTTTATACTGATACTTTCTAATTTAATGCCTTTACTTATATTTTAACAGCAGGTATCTACACTGAGAAACTGAATAACACAAGAATAGCATTAATCATGCAAACTAATAGGGTTCGCTCTTCATTTCCGTCTTGGATTGCTATCCGTGGCTAATTCTCACATTTAGGACACTTTTCCTGTCTAACCAGATCACCTAATAGTCATTTTTATACATCAATTTGTAAAATTGCCTATATATATATATACAGAATATATATATGATGCTTGGGAAAGGTGTGAATTTTTGAAGACAAGAAAATGACCCACATAACAGCTTAATATAAGGTATGGGATATGTCTATGGTTGTAAGTTTTTTCAAACATCTGCAAAACAAGCATCTTAATCCCACAGTAGAAACTTAATATTCCCAGGGCATTTGCAGCATTGTTTTCAAAAGATGAAAAATGTAGTTTCAAAGTGTTGTCATGCAAAATCTTTTAGTTGCCAGCGAGAAGGATTTGTTTCAAAGACTCTGTAGAGGTTAATGAATGTGTCAATTTAAACTAATGTGATCTGTTGTAAGGCTCTGCTGTTCCAGAAAAAGCAATGTCTTGGAAGCCATATCCCATCGCCACAGGCAGTTGGGCACCACAGTTAAAATCAGTCACAGATTGGCATGAAGAAGAGCAGAGCTAGAACAATGGCACCAGAGGAAAAGGGGTCCTAATGAATTCCATTTGCAAGTCCACACCTAGAATGTCTAGACTTCACCTCCTGTGCTTTGATCAAACATTAAAATTGTAAATGTTACCAGTGACCTACAGGCAACTGGCCCCTGGCCATTGACTCTATTTCAAAGTGTTGATCCTCATCTGAAATCTATTGCAATCAAAAGGAGTTGAATCAAAATCCGGGCTATGTGATTTAATACAAGATATTCATTATCATGTGCTTTTGTCAGCTCTTTGTAAGTATGTGGCACAAAATAACGATTATAAAAGACGCCTGTAATGAACTGTGAAGTGAAGGTAACAGATTTGCAGAAATATCTTTGTCATTCAGGGACCTTTTTATTACCGCACACTTGAGTAAATGTTTCGCATCCACACAATCAGATCAGATTTAGATTATCTTGTTTTCTAAAAAAAGATCTCCTTACACAGGCCACAAATGTAATTACATGTAGTAGAATTGACTTTGGGCTTATTTTACTGTGTTTACAAAGATAAGTCTTTCAAATATCTATGAAAATAGGTATTTGTTTTTTAATGTTGAACTACAGTAAATGGTCAGATGATTAGAAAACAGAAAGAAATGGTCTGTCAATCTATTCCCAAGTTGTTGAATATCTTATAAATCTATTATTAAGACGATTATAATAGAGTCTCAAATGCTGAGAGTTTGAACCAAGTAGTGCTTAAATCAATGACGAACCTCAGGAAATTAAATTACCAGCATATTCCTCTTGGTTCTCGGTTTTAGTTACATGATGCATCTTCCCAAATATTAGAATAATAGAATAATGCTGTGGTCATTTGAAAGGTTCTGAATCTAGTAAAGAAAATAAATTATTGCAATTTGCATCCACATTCAGTTTACTAGCCTTCTGAAGGTAGGGCAAATATGGAAATTAAAAAATTCAAACACGCGGCATCTTTGTCACATTAAGATTTGATAATACATCATGAACTATTAAGCAGCAACAGTCTTTGGTGTTATTTGGTATGTTGGGTTTAGAATTTATGTCTCTAGCATTTGGTAGTTGGAAGCTCACTATAGATTAATGTATTATGTTAATTTATATAGATAAGATAGAATTAATATAATTCTGTATAAATCAGAGATTTATACTGATTTTGTTTCTTTATGCTTTTAATCATATTTAAACTCTACAATGAGAGTCTGAATAACTAAAGAATAGCATTAATCATGCAAAATTCAGCAACAGTCTTTGGTGTTATCTGCTATGTTGGGTTTCTAACTTGTGTCTCTAGTATTCGTTCATACTTTTGTTATACATTCCTATTATTACTGTACACTCAAGCTGGTATGCCTACACAAATATATTGAAACCTGAGAAATGATTTCCTTTATATGTGTACTATTCTTGTGAAAAATATAAAATTAGTGGTAAATCCACACCAATAAATGAAGAAAATGGCAATTATAGTCATTTAAGTCTTTCTGGCAGAATGTAATTTTTGCCAATTTTAACCTTATTGTTTTGAACAGTAATTTCAACTAATTTTCAAATCTGTCTCATGTCATTATTGCTTCATTAGAGAGTTTTATATAATTTATGTTCTCAAAGAGTGCTGGTATTGAATAACAAAGATCAGGAAGAGTTGATAACACAAATATTGTCTTTATCCTTCATCACCTCGAATGAAAAATTCCAAGATAATTGTTTAAATGCCCTGCAAAGGTTTTAATGTGCTATACTAAAACCACTTGAATTACCCTCATTTTTCTGAAGCAGGGTAGTTTATACAGCGAAACATAAGATAGTTAACAGGAAAATTCAGATGTATATATTTCAAAGAAGGAATATCATTTTTATAAGCTCTGAGATAACTGTCACATTCTTGTTGAATAAAACCAAAAACGAATACATTGAACATTTAAAAGTTTCATGTGTAACAAATGCGAACCTGTGCAGTCAATCGTCCCATCAATTAAAATTAAATTATCAGTATGTTTTAAAAGAACCAGAAGACATTTTGTTTGTGGCAAACATGATACCGGATACTATTTATTCCCAAATCAAATAAATGATTACATTGTCCAAACAATCAGAAGTCCACATGATAAAAGTTGAATTGTAGACTCTTTGGTATTTTTTTTATTCAATTTTTATCATTAAACATTTTGACAGATTTAGTGATTGTCTTTAATTTTCATTCTATCCTCCATCTTTATTCTGACTAAAGGATTTAGAAACAGGATTTAGAAAGAACAGAGTTCGTTCTTGAACTTGTTTGCTTACTATTTTCCTGTCTAATGGCTGCATTAGTTTCTTTGCAATAAAATGGTGTATGTGTGTATGTACATACATATAGTATTTCAAAATTGTTTAAAACATGGCTTAAGAGGTTGTACTTGTGTTAAACGCTTTTTGTGTTGGACATTTAATCTGTGCTTTTGTGGTTAAAGACTTGTATATATGGTCTGAGAAAAGCAGCAAATGCAAACAAATACCTTTATTGTTCACCAAATTTAATTACAGGTAGATAATAATCATGAAAATATTTCTTACATATTTCTAAGATGGAATAAAATGTGCCTGCAATTGTGATCTGAAAAGGAGCTGTCTCTGTGTTTGTTGAGACGAGACTAAAGAGGTATTGTGTGGTCTTATCTAAATCTGCCCCGTCTGTCATATTATCCTGTTAAAAACTGGGATGCAATTTCAACTTGAGGCCCGTCCAACAAAACCTCACTATCCTACATATAATATTACTGTCATTTTCTAACAACTCTCTTTGCATTTAGTGAAACTGAAGTATGTATTATTAAATTGCTGGAGGGGTTCTGGGGTAATAAATGTATATGTATAAAGGCGGAATGTATCAGGTTTGTGTTCTGCACAAAAAAAACTTCTACAAACTATTCATACGTATTTGCCTTTTACATTAACAAGAAGAAATGTCAGCCCTGGTATTCATAATTTCTCCAATGTTAAATCTATGAAACAAGTACAAAACTGCATCTATCTGTGTATACAGTATGTATTCTGTTAATATAATATTAAATTGCATGTCTACTAGAAAAAAGCACATCTGTAGTTACACTTTTCATAGAAATCCAACCTGACTAAGTTATGCATTGACTTGTTTTACGCTTTCTTACACAATAGGTCCTTGATATGTGATACAATGAGACACAACTGCTAGATGTAACTCAAAGCACTCTTTTAAGGATCTTGCATGTAAAGATCTTCACAAATAACAAAAGTTGACACAGTGCTACTTGATTTATTTCCTTGCAACCAAAAATAAAGCCACTCAACAGTGAAATGATGCCTACACTTCAAAATAAAATCAGGGAGGACATCTGATGTAGCTTTTTGACCTTTGCACCTGAACTCTCTTCATTTAGCAGCACAAAAATACACCATTGGTTCAATTGTAGTGCTAAACTAAACACAGCCACTGCACACAATAGACTGGATAAAATCAAAGCATGAAGGTCCCCCATTTAAATTATTCTATCCAGAAGGATTTGGAGAATGCCTAGATATTTTACTCAATTATTTATCTGAAATGTTCCCAAAGAAATTAAACAATGATAAAGATAAATTGAAAATTATGCTTAAAATCAATACCCTGTCATTCAATCTATAAAAAATGTATTGTAATGGAGACACAGTAATCAAATCTGCTGGATATTCAATGACAATCCTGATATTAGCAGTCATCTTTGTCTACTCCCCTAGAGAGGGAACAATTGCTTTTACTGAATATCTTCTATAGAATAGAGCACCTATGGGGATTGAAGCACCTAAGAGTTTTTGAACACAGTTTATGGCCAATTGACTGTGATTAGTAACTCTATAAGCAACAGTAGTTTGATATAAGCAAAAACTATTTAATGTAATGTTTCCATCTAGATACATACTGTAAAAAAAGTTATTTTAGAGGATATCTTGTTAAAATATTGTAGGAGAAAAATGTAATGGAAATATACAGAGTACAGCAGTACATGTACAGTATGCAAGAAAGAATCTGGGTTATCTACAGTCATGGTGTAATCTTAATAAAAAACCTACTGGGTACATAGGGAGTAGCAGAATATGAAATATACACATTGGGATTTCAAGATGAAAACTGCTCATGAAGTTCTCTCCTCTGCTGTCATAAGGTGGATAATGTACTGTATTAATATTTGTTTTTCATATGAATTTTACGTTTTAAATGTTATAAATCTAAAAAGTCAAATATATTAATTGCACTTTGAGAATCTAAGTCAGAAAACTATTAAAAGTATCTGCATTGCACACAGATTAAATACAATATTTATTCAAACAAGCTGATGAATGTGCTTTACCAGTAATAAAAGAACAGATCCAGCCAAAACCCCAAAACAATATAAGAGAAAAGTAGAACAAATTGTGTCCTAAAAAAACAAAATGATTGATTCCTTCTCTATATGTTATATGTATGCTCTGTGTTCATTTGATGAAAAAGTGTGAAATAAACACATTACACAGCTCAGCCTCGAAATTAAAAGACATTTTGGCATTTGTGATCAGTTTATGAAGGATAAAATACCAATTAAGGACAGAACAAAAAATGAGGCATGATGCATATTTTATTTTGATGCACTGTTTAGATTTTGTGAACTTGTGATATCTTATGCTAAAAACAAGCACATAAATTAAGAAAAAGAGTTTAATTCTCTCAGGCCATGTCAATATAAGTGCTGTACTCAGCTCACAAACAGAACTTAAGTACTGCAGTGAATTAAACATAATGGTTAAATGTAGGTCTTCTCAACATTGGGCGCAGTCAAAAACACACAAATAATAAACTTTAGGAAAGATACTAGAATATATTTACATATTGTACATGTATAGGTATCAATAGATTATACAGCATAACACTAGTCCATCATATTACTCATCGCTGTTATTACATTACTTATGCTCATCGAAGAAACACTGTAACCTGAACATGTTCTTTGTACAAACTGATAGGATTATGTAAATTGCCATGAATACAGTTGAGGAACAGGTATCAGGTTTATCCCATGCTGAAAAGAAAGGAAACAACGTTTTGGCTGTGGAGCCTTCTTCTGAAGAAGGCTCCACAGCCGAAACGTTGTGTTTCCTTTATTTTCTTTTCAGCATGGAATAAACCTCTTACCTGTTTCTTTGCAGCCTACGCATGCTGACACAGCTACCTACTATGAATACAGTTATTTTCTTAAAAATTATTAATATTAATATTAACAATATGGTCAAAATAGATACATGATGTTCGTAAAGCCTACAACTGAAGACATTAAACCCTGCCAGGTGCCATTGTATTTTCCTAATGTAATGATTAATGTAAATTTAAGGAAAATAATGTTTTTGCTTTTTAATAGTTTGAACTAAGAAGAAAAAAATGAAGAAGCACGGTAATGACTTGTTGAGCTTGCTGAGCATGCTGCAGGAGCACAGCCACTGGGAACAGGGCAGGACAGTGGAGCACAGGTCACAGAGCTCAGTGCCTGACAGCAGACAGCTTCTCCAGTCAGTTGCTAGGTTACTTCTGAGACAAGAGCTCTTTATTTGTCTGATACCAGGAGCTCAGCATATTTCAACCCATTCTTACCCCCTTCTCTTTGACAATATTTAACACTCAATAAGCATAACATAGGATTCTGGGACTGACATTTATTTAGTGTTATACAACAGTTGATACTCTTTATACTGTACATACACGTATAAAACAATAAAACCCTAATTGTGGCCCCTTTTTCCTCTAAAACTTTATTTTCTAACTAACTAGATGAGAACATTATGAATGTTATCTCACATGGACCTGTAGTAGTTTCCAGTCCTCTTTAATTGTTTAGTACAGCCTCCTTGCAAATGGGCCCAGGGTTTCAATGGTTTAACTGACTGCATAAACAATTAATACATAATTAATATTATGCATCTCTTAAATACAATTCAGATTTTTGCTTCCAGTTAATAAAACGTATTTTATTGGAAATTTCTACTTCACTTTGTGCATATTCTTAACAGCCTGCAGTTAATTGCTCTTTACAGATTAGGCAGTCTTTGAAATAAGTTTTTAAAACTGCAGTAGCTCAGAGCACAATTTGCAAACAGCTGTCTCGTCTTTTCTTTTTCATTCTTATAACATTTGGTGTTTTAGAAATTGGATTTACTTATTGAATTTTACACAAAGAACAAAGCAGATGTCCTGTCTTTTTTTTGTTTGTTTGGTGCTTTGCTTATTTGGTATTTTACATTTCACAATTGAAACAAAACATTTCTCAGAAAAACCACAGTAGAATTTTGCTTTGGTCTTTTGAAATCTCTGACCTGCTCAAATAGCAAAATGATTATGCTTTTCAGCGGATGACTGATTGCCAAATATATATATATATTTAAAACACTTCAACCATGTTGGCATTCAAACTAAACAGCAAGTCTTCACCGGAGAGCACAAATCTAATTTACTTTCTGTTTTCCAAGATTTTCAATGAAAGGGTCTAATATCATACTGCAAGTGCCAGAAATAATGAAAAAACATAAAGCTGTCTTATTCTGGTAACTGTTCAAGTTATTCTACATACACGTACAGTAGGTAAAGGCCTGTCGATACTATTTAATATACTGTATGTTACTTGTTTTAGATTTGGTGTTTTTTTGCTAATGACGCTTGGCATTATACAAAAACTGTATTGAAATAATGTGGTACCATGCTGTTAAAGAGCTTTGTTTTCTTAATATAAATAATAATTAACTTTATTTTATATAGCGCCTTTAAAGGTGGCTTCTCAAAGTGCTTTACAGAATGACAACAACAATAAATAAAAAAGAATACACAAGATAAAACACAATTACAATACACAGAGGAGACCGTGAATGGTGGTAGTAAGTATAGTAGGAGCAGAGGGTTAAAGAATGGAACCAATTAAATAAATGCTCTTCCAAAGAAAAGGGTTTTGAGTCTGGATTTGAAGGAGTTTAGAGAAGGTGACTCTCTGATATCCTTGAGGAGAGAGTTCCAGAGTTGGGGCATAACAGGAGAAGGCCCTGTCACCCACAGAATGTAGACGGGCTTGAGTGACAGTTAGAAGACCAGAATTAGAAGAGCGAAGGTTGCGAGGTGGGGAGTTGGGAGATAATAGTTCAGACAGATACTGAGGTGCCAAGCTATGCAAAGCTTCATACAGTAGGTGAGCATGAGGATTTTAAAGTCCACACGGAATTTGACAGGAAGCCAGTGCAAGGACTCCAGGATAGGACTAATGTGATCACTTGCACTAGACCTGGTCAGGATTCTGGCTGCTAAAATTTGGACATACTGCAGTTTGTTCAATGTAGATTTAGATACCCCAACATGTAGAGCATTACAGTAGTCAATTCAAGAAAACACAAATGTGTTGGTCTGCTTTTCAGCCACAGTTAGTGAAAACATTGGGCATAGTCTAGCGATATTTCTGAGGTGAAAAAATGTTTTGACAATATGCTGCACATGTGGGTTGAATGTTAAGCCAGAATCGTATATCACTCCAAGGTTTTTCAATTTAGACAGAAGCTCAAGTACAGAACCATCTACAGATAGGGTTACAGGATTGGCTTTACAAAGTTGATGGGGGGTGCCAATAAGCATGATTTCAGTCTTGTCACAGTTAAGATGAAGGAAATTTTGAGTAATCCAAGTTTTTATGTCAGAGATGCAATTAGATAAAATAGAGACAGCCACATCAGTGTCAGGTTTGGTATGGATGTGTATTTGAGTATCATCAGCATAGAAATGATAGCTGAGGCCATATGATCTTAAAAGTTGACCAAGTGGAAGCATGTAAATGCTGAAGAACAAGGGGCCCAGTATTGAACCCTGAGGAACACCAGACTTAACAAGACCAATTTCAGACCTATACCCATTAAGAGAAACAAAGCGACATCGATCATTGAGGTAAAACATGAACCATTTGAGAGCAGTGTCAGAAACTCCAAATACACTCTCAAGACGAGAAAGTAAGATGTCATGGTCAACAGTGTCAAAAGCAACACTGAGATCAAGAAGGATGAGTATAGAAAGAGAACCAGAATCAGAAGCTATTAGTAGATCGTTAGTGACTTTGACCAGGGCAGTTTCTGTGCTTTGATGTTGACGGAAGCCAGATTGGAGGGATTCGAAAAGGTTATTTACCATTAGGTGGTTATGTAACTGAAATGTGACAGCGTGTTCTAGATGGGGCGAAAATTGTTTAGATTGTCGAGAACCATGTTAAGCTTTTTTGGCATGGGGTAATGACAGCAGTTTTGAGGACCGTTGGTACAACGCCAGTACTCAAGAATTCTTTTATAATAATGAGGATAATGGGACAATGAGAAGAGAAACAGGACTGAAATAAAGTGGTGGGAATGGGATCTAAAATAGATGTGGTGGGTTTCATGTGTGTAACTAGTTTATTGAGGGATGCAGAGTCAAGAAGAGAGAAGTTGGAGAGGAGGGAACTAGAAAAGTTGGATAAGAAGGGAGGAGGTATGGAAATGATATGCATAGTGGAGAGAATGTGATGCTGGATGTTGTCGATCTTGGTGGTAAAGTAATCTAAGAATGTATTGCAAAGTTGCGATGAGGAAGGTAATATGGTGGGGCAGTTTGGCTTTAGCAAACTGTTGATGGTGGAGAAAAGATGTCTGATGTCTGGGGTTGTTATGGTAATTTTTTTAACGATGTGAGAGAAGTAGGTGGATCTATTGCTGTATGTAGATACATTTGTAATGTAGATTATTTTGTTGTATTCAGATTACAATTAATAAATCACACTTAAAAACAAAAAACAATAAAGATGATTGGGAAATTGTTTAATTTTAATATGCCACAAACTGTCACAGCAGCCACACATCCTCTTCCCCTGTACCACATTGTTACGCCACACCCCCTGAGGACTCGTCATTCCACCTCGCATTCCAGCATGGTTCCCAATTAGCCAATTTACCCCAGCCTATTTAATGCTGCTTCACACTCTCCCTTGTGCACAGTATTAGGGTTTTTCCTGGCTATGACTTACTACTTGGTTTTTGGCTTCCTGATCCTGGTTTGTTCTCCGACTACGTCTCCTGGTTTTGGTTTTGGTGCTTTGGTTATTGTTCTGGTTTCGACCCTCAGCTTCCTCAGGGTTTACGGCTCCACTTCTGGTTTCTGTTCTTTTGCACCAGTTCATTTACCTACAGCTTTCCGACCTCGGATTGTTCTATCGACTACGCTTCTGGAGATCGCTCTGGTTTTCTGCATAGGGTCCTCACTACTATTAATTAAACTAAAATTAGTCCCTGTGGTATGTTTGAATGCTTCTGGTATACTAATCAGTTATCTGTCCATTGTCCAGGTTTCCTAAGGCATTTGAGAATTAACTTTCTTATGTGGAACTTCAACACTTTCTAGAAAGCGAATTATGTTATGACTTATTTATGGGGTATCAATTGTCCTTGTTGCTTTTGCAAAGAATTATAGAACATTAGTTAAAATAGCCTTTTGCCTTCTGCATCCATGTGAGCTATCATTTTCGTCACTTGAACAAAGTTAAGATATTGTTTTGAGATTCATCTCCGCAAACATCTTCTTGCTTTGAAGCTCCCAAGACTTGGAAATGTTGACATTTGCCAGGTGTTACTCATTGGATTCGATCGAGATCCTTATAGACACTTCAATGACTTATAGTTGTTTTCATATCAGCAAAGTGTAACGATCTGCAGACGACATTTATTTAGCATAATGTTTATTTTTGATCTGTTATTAAATCTGTGTGGCACAGTGGTTAGCAGTGGGGCATATTCCTGAGCTGCTATCTGCATGGACTCAGGATCTCTGTGAGTTTGTGTGGGTTTCCTGCAGGTCATCTGGTTTCTCCCCTCCCAGAGACATTCAGGTACAGTAGAATATTGGGTAAATTGGCCCTATTGTGTATGAGAGTGTGCATGTCTGTATTTTTGTGTGCAATCTGATGGACCAGCGTCCTGTCCATTGTGAATCCTACTATACCTTGCGCCTGTGGCTTTCCAGGATAGACTCCGGCTCCGGCTCCCCCGCAACTGTTAGGAATCCCTGGTAGGAAGATACAAGGATCCTGTGCAGACGCAGGCACGGGTAGTAGATGAGGCAGGCGAACAATCCAAAACGAGAGGCAAGGTCGTGGTCAAAAGGCGTAAGGTAAATCGTAATCCAGGGAGAACTCCGGTAGCAAACAGTCCGAGGCGAGAGGCGAGGTGCAAAGTCGAAAAGGCAGAAGGGGAGTCCAATAACCAGAATAAACGAGGTACAGGAAAAACGCCAGGTAGAGCTCTCAAGGAGTAGACTCAATACCGAGCAGCAGGAAGCAGGTGAAGATGGTATAAATAGCACTGCGCACCGCACGGTGGAGTGTGTGAAGGTTGTTTAACTCGTGCGGCGGCGTTTGTTAATAATCACCTGCTGCTGGTGCTGATTAGCTCGCTTAAGAGTTGGTCTTGACTGCCTAGTGGTCGTGACAGCAACCCTGTATTGGATGAAACGGTTAGAAGATGGATGGATGTTATTCCTTCTCAATTATCTCATAAATGATTTATTTCTGTTTTTCATTGCTTTCGCTAATCTGGTAGTGACATGAATTGCTTCTCCTGCAAAATGCTTTTCTTTTCTTGGCAGTTCTTATTTGCTTTTCCAGATATGCTTCTAGTTTTTACATTCTTTTTATGGCTATGAATTTTGGGGCCTTTTCTGAAGGCTTTAGTGTTTTCTTCTAATGATGTTTTAATTAATTTATTAATTCCCTCCATCAGACTTGGGATTTGGGGGCTTATTAAAAAAGCAATCCAAATAATGCCATATGCCACCCAAAATGGATATTGATTATAATTCAATACTGTATAAGAAGAAGTAGTTTTTTTGTGGGACATTTTAACTTCCCCAAAATCTGGGGGCTGGGAAAGACCTGCAGGGATATCAGCAGCAGAAACTGCAATGTTTGAGGTGGTTAATGACCAGGTCCTTACCCAGTTTGTTAGAACACCTACAAGAAGAAATGCTTGTATAGATCTTGTCTTTTCAAGCAATCAAAACAGAGTGAAGGCAAACAGAGATGAGCGAACTGTGATCAGAATACTGTGCACTTAGAAGTATAGTTTGGAACTGTAAGGGAATAGTACAAAGCAAAAGTTTACAATTTAAATAAATTCGATTTTGTTGGAATGAGGCACAGTTTAACAAATGTAAAATGGGATAGAATGGACATGAAATCAGTAGAAAATCGATGGCAGCAGTTCAAACAGATCCTACTTGAGTCATATGGATACAAATGTATCCACAAAGTGAGTAAATCAAAAGCTTAAAAATAGTGTGCCAAATAGTTCAATAAATCAATTTAGAAATATATAAGGTATTGCTTTATAAAATGAAACAAGATCCAATTGAAGAAAAACAGGATCCAATTGAAGATTATGTTTAATGTGCAGGGTATTGCATGCCGGTAGAAAAAAACAAAACATATAAATACAAAATGGAAAACTCTTAGCCAGAAGAACTTATGAAAAAGACTTAAGTGTCTATGATGACACATGATTTACGTTTTAGGCAATTAAAAAGACAAACAAAATTTTAGGACATAAAGTTAAGGGTAGAATTTTAATCAAAGGGAGCAATACCAAGTCTTTCATGCCATGATGATTGTTCACATTTGTTCTTTATGGTACCATGTAATCTTTCTTTTTCCTGAAAAAACAATAAACCAGTTGAACATAAAATTGTAAAATGCACTAGTAAGACCTTAATTTGAATATTGTCTGCAGTTCTGGTAGCTATCTTATTGAAAAGCTATAGCTGCACTGGAATCTACCAAGAGAAGAGAATCCAGATACATTCCAGAACTTAAGGCAATGTTGTGCATAGACAGGCTAAAGAAATTTATCCTTTTTAATCTTGAACATAGAAAACTATGAAGGGAGGTGTTAAAAGTATTCAGAATCCTCAAAGTTATTGACCAAGTCGGATTTCTTCTGAATAAACAGTGAAACTGGAACCACGGTTAACAAGTGATATTGTTGAGCCTGATTTGTTTTCCAGAAAACAGCTAGAGTAATGTATTCACTCTTTCTAAAATGCATGAAAATGTGTTCACAGAATAATGATAAAAGTAGTATTAGTTTCTCCTTTGGGATTCTAGATTTTAGGTTTAGTATATGGACAATATATATTTTTTTAAATAATCAGTAATTTTTATTTCAGATCTGCTACCTAGTCATTTATGCAAACTATATTTGGAGTACACATTGCAGGGTGAAGTTCTCACTGCATACTATGGACAAATGGTATTTTCTCTTTCAGCGTTTTATCTCTGAACTATCAGCCCAAATTGCACCTTTGTCCAATAAATCTTGCATCAGAGAGGCAGGAGTAATTAGCCCTTTTAATAAGCAATAATTCATAGTTCACTTTACAGCCTGTCACTCTGAATGATGTTATTTGCCTGAATTTTTGCTCTAGGCATAGAAGGCAGCCTCATTAAATGTGCATTAAATAAAAAACCCAGCCTTGTGTTCAGTTCCTTCAAATATAGTGCTCTTTAGTATTTAATGCATTCCCACAGACACTAATCGGCTAAAAGACTCCCTGTCCGCTTTTGAGGAAAAAAAAGAAAGCTGTATATTTAAATAATGAGTATTCCTAAGTACTCTGAAGTGAAAATCCTCAGTTCCTGAAAGCCAGTGAAGTAGGATTGTTCAATACTACAATAAAAATGTTTTTCATTCCCATTTATTGCTTACTATTAACTATGTGATGATCTGCATTTAAACATTTCTATATAGATATGATATAATATATTTTGGGGTGACATGGTGGTGCAGAAGTTAGCATTGCTGCCTCACAGCACTGGGGCCCTGGGTTCAATTCCTGGGGTGCTACAGTATCTGTGTGGAGTTCCTTACTCCCCATGTTCACATGGGTTTTCACCAGGCGGTCTGATTTCCTCCTGCAGTCCAAAAACATATCTGTACTGCTAAGATTAATTGGCTTCTGGGAACATCGGCTTCTGGTGTGAATGTGTGCATGTTTGTGTCTGGGTGTGTGCACTGCAATGAACTGGTGTCCCATCCAGAGTGTATCCTGCCTTGTGCCCATTGCTTGCCAGGATAGGCTCCAGCTCCCCCACAATCTTGTAGTGGATAAAGTGGTTACAAAACAGATGGATGAATAATATATTTATACACACATATAAACAAAGCCAAAAGACTGAACAGAATTTAGTTTCTGTTTGGGTTGTGAGTATTAAATGAAAAAAAAACCTGCCTAAGTTGTTACAGGCTAGATGACTTTTTTGATTCTAGTTTAATTTCTAGTTCCTTTTCAATATATTTTCCCATTTTCTTTGAATTATTTCAGTTTTGGGGCATATGCTTAATTGAGCAAACATTAATGGGACTTGCCAAATAGAAGTATACCTAATCAAAAGCAGAAGCAAAAAAAAAAACAATTATAATATGAAAATTGTCAAATCGATTCCCATACAGTAACTGTTAAAACACATCATTGCAAGCTGCACAGTTTAAGACTGTCAGTTTGTTTTTATTTCTTAGTGTAGGATATTTCTTGTGATGTCAAGAAGCTTTGAACAAGGAACAAGTGATGATGAAGCAGGTGTCATTAGGTTTTATGCAGAGAAGCTTAGCCAATGTAGTTGTTGTAAAGCTCTGGGGAAGGTCTTTTCTCTGGGAAGAAAAGACTCAGTACTGAAATTGGAGCTAATTGCCTGCTCCTTACCTTTTCTGGGTTTGTAAGCAGAGATGAAGATACAAAATGCAATAGAAAATGTTGGGAGAGCTGTTGCTAATTGGCTAGTTGTTACTCCACTGTCAAGAAGATGCAAGCTTGCAGTCAGTGAAGCTGAGCCTTTCATGACAAGTAAGAATTTTATTTTTTCACATGATCATTACCATTAGGCTGCACTTAGCCAAGAAAAGAAAATGAACATCAATTCAGTAGAAACAAAAAGACATTTTCTGTGAAAATGTACAAACACAATGATCAGTGCACATTAAAATGCAAAATAATCTTTGTTATAATATTCATTACGTGCTAAACGCTTATTTCAAATGACAGTATATTAGTATGATTAATTTACTGTCCTTCATGTGCTTATTCAGATATTTCAGTTCTGAAAATAGCTTTAATGAATGTACATTAATTGCAGTTCTTATGTTTGTTTTTTGAATAGCCAGAAATGCAAATATTATATGGACCAAAAATATTGTACTGTATATAATTATAATCTTAAAAATAGTTGTCACACTCACAGTACAAACTTATTACTCAAACATTCCATGATCGGATACATACTACAATATAAACATATACATATTTATGTGTTTTGTTCTTCGGATTTCATTGTAAAGTGTTTAGACTTGTGTTAGTTTATGAAAGGTGCTTTAAAGAAATAATTATTCTTTTCCTCTTCTTCCAGATGACAATATGTGGTTCAGTTATGCAACATACTTTAACTGTTATACAGTTTAGAAGCTTGAGATATCATTCTTTTGAAAAGGCTGGGTACTGTATGGACATTATTCAAATATAAACTCACAGACCCAATGCAAAACACCCACAAGTTTGCATGCCAAACATATTGGTATGATGGTGATCACGGAACTATCTCTATAACATATAAATAATTCATGCAAATAAGAAAATAAGTAGATATTGCTGTGATTAAGAAATTTACAAAGTAAAACAAGTCATCCTTAATTTTAATATATTTAATGTTTTACTTCCCACGCAAAGTAACTGATGTTACTAAAATGTAAGTTCCAAGTGTTATCATGTCATGTCATGTAGTTTTAGTGCCCCAGGGGAATAATCAGTTTGAAACCATATACTTTGAGAAAATCTGCTCAGACAATGACAGTCAATGTGACCATTATATTGTTCTAGAATATGTTTAAACATGCACGCACATTTTGAAAATAAATATCAGCCAACACTCTGGGGGAACTATGTAATGTACAATATATGGAAATGATCTGCAAAAGTATTTAATTTGAAAATGTTTATTAATCAATAGTTATGATACTGGAAATTCCAACTGCCTAAATAAGAAGCAAACAGTTAAAATGCACATCCTAAAAAGCTGCTGTCCATTTCTTAGCATTGTACTGTATGTATAAGACATTATGTAGGATACCCAACTCTAGAATATATTCAATTTCTTTACTATTTCAGTAATGCAATGCAGCAAGTAAAAGTTGCCAGTACATGCAATTAATGAAGCTTAAAATATCTATATTTCCTTCTGTTAGTGCTGTCTACATAATGTTTGTTGCAAAGTGTAGTTGTAGTATGTTATCTGGCGTAGACACTCATGCCGGCAGAGAAGTAAAACCTGCAGCCCAGAACTGTTCCAGTTAATGTGACGTGATTTGAGGAGAGCAGACAGGCGAAAGCAGTAAGCCCTAGAGTCATGTAAAATGCAAAAGAAATAGTACTTTATTAAGACCTACTGATGGCAAGGGGTAACAGACATAGCAAACCAAACCATTAATGTAATTTCCAATGATATTTTTCTGTTGTTCTACTACAACTTCTACATACATAAATGGTGAGAGCTAATTAGTATTCATTCCCATAATTCCTATTCACCGTTTGCTTTTAAAACACACTAAATCCTTGAAAGATTTCCCTATGCAAGACAATTAACAATAAAAATAATCCAATTTTCTATACATTTTTTAGGAAATTAAAGCACTGTACAATAGCACAAGTAATGCCTATAACAGAAGTGAAGAGAAGAAAATAAAAAAGAAAAATTTTGCAAGTGATCCTAACACTAGTAAAACTGACAGTAAAACAAAATCTTAGAGGAATGACAGGTCTGTAAGCAAAAATGAAATCATTGTCATCACTAATGGATCTGAGTGAGCTCCACAGATGTACTGCTTTGCATGAGAAGCCTACTGTATATCACCACTTGTGGGAAACCTAGTCATCAACAGAGTAAAAGGGTCTCAGATCTCAGATCAAAAGCTGGACTATAGTCATGCACATTCATAAGATACATGTATGTTCATAAGCTTACACCTAGACCAGTCAGTGCTTTATACATGAGCAGGAGAACCTTAAAGCTGACGTAGAATATGTTCAGTTACAAGCTGCAGAAATCTGAACACACTGCAACCTATTTAGAACCTTACAGAATACATCACTACAATAGTCTAATCATGATCAAATAAAATGAATCACAATTCATGTACCACAATATATAAATAAAACAAGGTCTTAATTAAGCAATGACAGGCAGATAAAATAAAGAGACGCTTGTGACATTCCTACCATGCTGCAAATGATAACACTGTGTAGAAAAATAACAGCAAAGCTTCAACAGTACAAGGATTTGACTAATTATTCTAGATTATTCCTTCCCCAGTGCAGGCAACTATGCCAGTTTAGAGTGTTTCACCAAGCCAAGCTGAAGATCATCCTTCAAGCAGGTGGTCTAACAAGTCTGTCTGACGTGGAACAAGAAACATAAAGATTTACTGTATTGAGGAGCTGGAGAAGAGCAATGTTTAGATATAAGTAGATAAAATGTGTGCACCCGTTGCTTTGTTGTTTTGTTTTGAGAAGTTGGATCATTTTCTTCTCAGACTATTCTTTCACAGATTATTTTATTCAGATAAACAGCAAATGAGTGAGGTGTACTGGCATTCCTAAAGAGGGTCATATTATGTTCTATATTACTGTAATTCTTCCACTACCATCATAACACATGCTATTGGTTTGCCTGTTATAAGTGCATTATTATAGGCTTGAGAGCTTTAGGTCCTAGTTTGTAGATTTGGAAACAAATGTTTTTGGGTTTTGTGTTTGACTTAACAATTTCATAGCAGAGGTGCAGGATGATATTTCTCTCAGCTAGTCAATATAATTCTTTGCTCATATTTTTTCAGATTTTATTTAAACTTGGAATGATATCGTTATGGGGCGATATATTTTTTTTACATCTTTTTCTAAATGATCATCTGTGATCATCTGTTATTTGTACTGTATATCCTTAACTGCAAAATGTGTAATTCTTGCTTATTAGTGATGTACAGTACTTTGTATTACATACAGTAATCATTCAGTGTTTTATTTTTAAAATAAAGTTATATCCCAGAACATACATGGTTTAAATTAATGTATCAGAAGATCTAAATGTTTAATAACTGACCATTTTACTATTTGAGGGTGCACTGTGTTTATCTTGGATTATTTTGATCCAGGGCCAGGCATTTGGTTAACCAAATCCTTCTTCAAACCAGCAGACTTACAAGGTTGTGGTTTACAGATGAAAGATGATTGACTAGCGCAGTCATTTCTGCCATGTCATGAGTTGGCAGGAAAGCTTGTGTTCATTTACTGTATGCACCTCTAAGCTATCCCAGGACTATGCCCAAAAACTCAGGCTCGTACAGTAACTCTGCCAAAAACTTGGGTCATTGCTTCAGTGTAATCCTGTACAAGTAAAAGTATTCCTCTTTACTAATCTCTTTGGTTAAAATAATTTTTGACCTGACCATGGTCCTGATTGTCCTCAATGTAGAAAGTCGCAGGCCTGTTTGTCATGCAAACTTTCATTGCTTCTTTGGCAATTCATAGGCTGTGGCCTCTTGTTCTAAGGTGGTAAAATATTGCTCAATACCGCCATTATCCTGCAGATGGTAGGGTCAAGCCAACAATACAATGTTGGATGAAAAGGGTCCAGGAGACCTGGAAAGCAATTTCGGACTTTGATGTTTGTTAGAGCAAGCGTAGAAAATATAGAAATGGAAATATTAATTAGCACGGGAGATTTCGTCTAGAAAGCAAAATATGTTCCTTCTAACTTCCAACTCTGCTTGGCATGTACTGTGCCTTTCAAAAGGCACAGCTTTTTCAAAAGGCTCAGCTAAAATAATTTCAGCTGAGATTTTCAGTATGAACTCTAAAATCATTTCCTATTAAATAAATGACAGAAAAGCACAACTACTAAACATTTTTTTAAATAAAGTCAGTTTTGTTGTACCTTTTTCGATGAATTATTCAAAAAAGCTGTGGAGGAGCCAAAGCATAGCAAGTAATGGGAACAAGGTAGGATACACCCCAGACACGATGCTAGTCCATCACAGGAAGATGGAAATGTATGGGGAACATTGGTTGACTGGTGTCTCTTGATCAGGTATTTGTTGTTTAGTAATTAGGAACTCATAAAAGAGCTGTAAATAGCCTATCAACCTTGTCTTGCCTTGACTTCAGTGCTTGGAGCCTGTAGTCAAACTGTAAACCAAGTTTTCTGTTAAAGAAAAAAAAATACAAAAAACAAATATGCAATCAAAACCAGAAAAGAGAAATTTTGAATACCAATATACTGTATACAATTTAAATTATAATGAAGATGAAAGAAACCATAGTTTATAATTATCAATAAACAAAAATGAGTCAACCAAGAAACTAATCTGCTGTTAAAGAGAAGAAAATTATATGGGGAGTGTCAAGGAAAACCATAAGACAACTGTCAGTAAAATCATGAACAACCTCAGGATTACAGGGGTGAATGCAGCAAAATCCACAGTTCTACAAAAATGCTACAGCAAAACATGTAAACCTATCATCAGCATGAAGAGCAAAAAAGCCAGATTAGAATTTGCTCTAGAGTTTTTCTACAAAGAATTATGGACAGAAGAGACCATGATAAGTTTTTACCACAGTGATGTGAAGGTTTAGGTATGGAGAAAGAAAAGAACTGCTGATGATACAAAGAGTTGCACTTCACCTGTGAACCATGCCAGAGATCATGGCCTAGGCATCCACAGCCTCCTCTGAAGCACTTGTCTTTATTAATGATTTAACCAATAATGGTATCACAATGGATTCTAAATGTTTCAGAAACATTGTATCTACTTATATACATTAGTTCACAAAACATCAACAAGTTGCTCTGTCTTAGTCACTGAAGGTCCTGCAGAACGTGTCCCAGCAATACCCTGTCTTTCAAAATCACTGGGGTTTCTTGTAACCAATTTGTCCATAATTATAGGCAACTAGGCCTGTCACGCCTATTCAAGACTCTAAGTTTCCTGGGATTTTTTGCTCAATTAATGAATGAGCCCACACTGCCCCTGGTGTACCCCACTTACGCAGTTGTTTCCATTTTTATCCACTTCCTTTACCAAATTCTGAACTCAAAACAAGATTAGATTGTTATAAAGGAACAAGTAATAGGTTTATTCCATGCTGAAAAAAAGAAGAAAGAGAACACAACGTTTCGGCCGTGGAGCCTTCTTCAGGTGTGAGAGAGACAGGGCAGTAGGCAAAGGTAAAGTAGCGGGAGAACAAAGGTTGGGAGGGAGGAGGAGTGAGAGGCGGGAGCAGGGGACAGAAAGAGAGGCCAATCAAGAGGTGTGAAGTCAGAATGGGTGCAGAGAGGTGTGAAATGAAACTTCCAATGAATGGAGAAAATTTAAAAGAACAGTAGTCTGTCGTTAAGGGAAGGGAGAAGGTGTGATCCTAGCTGCAGAATAATTTTAGTTTCGGTGGTCTTTCTGATGTATGAGTTTGGAAAACCGTCTTTGAGAACACAGACGGAGAGATTAGAGTGGTCGTGGCCGTCAGAGGTGAAATGAGAAACAATGGGCTTGGAGAGATCTTTAATCTTTACAGCCCTGACGTGTTCTCTGAAACGGTCTCCGAGTCTCCTTCCTGTTTCTCCAATGTAGATGGCTGGGCATTTACTGCAAGAGATACAGTAAACAAGGTTGCTGGAGGTACAAGATGCTGTCTGGGTGATCCGGAATTGTCCTGAGGGGCCTTGAATGAGTGTGGTGGTGGCTGTGTATTTGCAGGTGATACAGCGAGCTCGGTTGCAAGGGAAAGTGCCTGGTGTGGATGGTTGTTGAGGGCGGTCAAGGGAGCTGTGAACAAGGAGGTTACGCAGATTAGGTGGTCGGCGATATGAGATGATAGGGCGATCAGAAAAGAGGGCCCCAATGGAGGGATCATCCACTCATGGAACATGACCCCAATCATGGAACATCCACAGGTATCTCAATTTTACCTCCTCCCCAAAATCCACAAACCGGACACCCCTGGACGCCCCATCGTATCAGCATGTAACTGTCCAACTACTTACATCTCAGCCTTTCTCGACAGCCTCATGAGACCGCTGGTTGAAGATCTTCCCTCATACATCAAAGACACCAACCACGCGCTCCAACTTTTTAATGATTTCCAATTTCAGGGTACCGAATGCTACATTTTTACCATGGACATCACATCTCTGTACACCGTCATTCCCCATAATGACGGCCTTACAGCACTCAAGCACATGCTGGACAAACGCACAGTGCTTGATCCACCGACCCACACCCTGGTACGCCTTGCAGAATTGGTCCTCACACTGAACGCATTCTCTTTCAATAATCTTTTTTACCAACAGGTCAGTGGAGTTGCCATGGGCACCAGAATGGGACCCAGCTATGCCAACATTTTTGTCGGCTGGGTAGAAGAACGCTTCTTCGCTTCCTACACTGGCTATGTCCCTGACCTCTACAAACGATATATTGATGACTGCGTCGGTGCCGCCACATGCTCCAACGATCAGCTTGAGTTCTTCCTGCACCATTTCACCAACTTCCACCCGTCCCTCAAATATACGATTAACATATCTTCCACTACTCTTCCGTTTCTAGACATCCACTTGTCTATCAACTACCCCCGACTGTCCACTTCAGTTTATTACAAACCCACGGATTCACACAGCTACCTCCTGTACAGCTCATTTCACCCCAACCACACTAAAAACTCTCTTCCTTTTTCACAGTTCCTTAGGTTACGACGATTATGCAGCGACGACATCGACTTCGAGAACCAAGCCCTCGAAATGTACTCATTTTTCATCAACAGAGGATACCCCAGCAGTGTGATTGACAGGGCCCTTGCCCGAGCCAAAAACACCCCCCGGACCATCAACCCGATCAGGAACTCCCGCCGTAACAACCGCATTCCTCTGGTGCTTCCTTACCACCCTAACACACTTCCTATCCCCAGGACCATTAACCACAACTTTTCCATCCTACAGGATGATCCCTCCATTGGGGCCCTCTTTTCTGATCGCCCTATCATCTCATATCGCCGACCACCTAATCTGCGTAACCTCCTTGTTCACAGCTCCCTTGACCGCCCTCAACAACCATCCACACCAGGCACTTTCCCTTGCAACAGAGCTCGCTGTATCACCTGCAAATACACAGCCACCACCACACTCATTCAAGGCCCCTCAGGACAATTCCGGATCACCCAGACAGCATCTTGTACCTCCAGCAACCTTGTTTACTGTATCTCTTGCAGTAAATGCCCAGCCATCTACATTGGAGAAACAGGAAGGAGACTCGGAGACCGTTTCAGAGAACACGTCAGGGCTGTAAAGATTAAAGATCTCTCCAAGCCCATTGTTTCTCATTTCACCTCTGACGGCCACGACCACTCTAATCTCTCCGTCTGTGTTCTCAAAGACGGTTTTCCAAACTCATACATCAGAAAGACCACCGAAACTAAAATTATTCTGCAGCTAGGATCACACCTTCTCCCTTCCCTTAACGACAGACTACTGTTCTTTTAAATTTTCTCCATTCATTGGAAGTTTCATTTCACACCTCTCTGCACCCATTCTGACTTCACACCTCTTGATTGGCCTCTCTTTCTGTCCCCTGCTCCCGCCTCTCACTCCTCCTCCCTCCCAACCTTTGTTCTCCCGCTACTTTACCTTTGCCTACTGCCCTGTCTCTCTCACACCTGAAGAAGGCTCCACGGCCGAAACGTTGTGTTCTCTTTCTTCTTTTTTTCAGCATGGAATAAACCTATTACTTGTTCCTTTGCAGCCTACGCATGCTGACGCAGCTACCCACCTGAACTACTTAGATTGTTATATTTATTTATGTATAATTTATGGTGGCAGTGGAATAAGCAGATAACCAATATTAAAAAAACAGTTACTCAAATAAAATGAAACACTGCTTAAATAAATTTTAAAAATACAAACATTCACAGAAATCCACTATATAAACTACTACAAAACTAATACTTACCAACTATAGTGAGTACCAGATTTCTAAAGCATAAACAAATATTTTTTTTGTCTTAATTCTAAAATTGATTCAAGCAATGTTGGTACTTAAAAATAAACAGTGCACCACTCTCTCTAAATTTCTAGCTCCTACAATAACGAACACTAAACAGATGTACTCATATGCTCATATGTACTGCTTTTCATACCACAAAAAAACAATCTTCTTAAAGCATATTAATGCAATTAAATGAAAATCAACAGTTCCTGATGAAAATACATCAATATAGACAATATTAACTTTATTTAGTATAATTTATATTTATAATTTAGAATGTAAACCCTTTTGTAGGGGGTTAAATGTCACATCAGTGCCAGGAGTCAAGTACCTGATAATCAATGAAAAAAATCTATATTGAAATTAGGCCAGAAGCATTGTTTTTTTTAAAGAAACTCTCTCATTTTCTTTTGTTCTCTTCTTCCTCATTTTTAAATCGTACCTATGTTAAGAAATATATTGATCAGATTTTAGCTTGAATGATTTCCTTATGCTTTTGAGCTCTTAAGGAAATCTGTAAAACAACTGTCAGTGAAATGAGAAACAACCTTAAGACTGCAGTGAAAATCCACAGCTCTACGAATGCTACACCACAACATGTAAACCTATCATCGGCACCAAGAACAAAAGATTTGCTCTGAATTACTGTACATAATGACAAGGAGAGTTTTACAAATGAAACTATGATATTTTTTGTACACACTGATGGGAAGAGCCCTGTTCACAAGGGCTCTTACAGTATATGCTTCTTATAAAAATAAAACATTGAGTGCCATCGCAAGAACAGGACATTGGATACATGGCACGTGAAATGCTTCATCTAATGTCTTATATGACATGCATCATTTGGACATGTAATCATAAAGTTGGAAATGGAGGTAAATTCAGCACTGAAAGAAAGACAAAAATCATATACCGAGGAGTAGAAAATGTTTTCCTCTTTCTTTGTACCTCTCAGTGAAATTAAAATTCACTTTTTCCTTTGAAGCTCACCTGCTCTCCATTAGAAGTGCATTAAAACATAAAGCTCACCCTAAGATTAGAAAAATCCAGCACTTGTACTAATTGATGTATATGCAAATTTATAAACAACACTTGAGGATAAAGGATGAATATCTACTCTTCTCCATGCTTAGCACTTTAAAAATATCTTTCCATTTGTTTTACGTGTTTAAAGGAATTCCTACTCTTACTTTCCAGACCCTAGGCAATTGAAAGATGGTGACAATCTAAGGAACAAAAAGTTGTTGATTGAAATGCAAAATCATGTTCACTATATCGTAATTCATGTTATAAAGATTTAAAAGAAAGAGTTGACACAGCTCGGTTTAAATGATTGTAGGAAGCACAGGAAGGTTCACATTCTATGAAGAAGATATTTAAAATTGTGGTAAACAACACATGGAAAAAGCATGTTTCTGTGCCTATCTGCTCGTTAAATACTATTATGAAAGATTCTAACCACTCTGTCCACATATTTCTATAGTTTCCATGACTCCAAGTGGGGGTACACAAAATGAAAGATATGTCGGTTCTCAGTGTCACACCTGTGACAACTTGCAGGAACTTTGAACTTGTAGCCAATGTGACACATACACTTTTTAAGGGTCTTAGGTTACTTTTTCCTCATAACAAGTTCTCTGTATCCCCCAGAGCCACCAGTACGCCCACAGACCAGCACAAGTTATCCTACATACAGTAACTATAGGTTTTGACTCTCCATATAGACACACAAATGAAGAACATGAAGAACACAAATACTCACAAAAACAAACATATTACCCACAGTTTCCCCAGTAACCCAACCCAGAAGTCCCAAAATAAAGAACAAAAAGAGTCCTATAGCACCAGTCTCATGAAATACAGTAGCTCTGTCCTGTAACCTGTTGTGCCTTTGTCTGCCATACCATAGGAAAAGAATAAACTCTGTCTAGTGCTTTGACGGCATCCTCTTCAGTCCTGATCATCCCAAACAGTGTAGTCCAATATGGTCCCTCCACCCTGTTTCTGTGAGTCTAATACTTAAAAGGGAAAGATAGAAGATGCCAGAGCATTCCTCGTCTGCTCTTTGTAGTGTGCACTTCTATTCTTCCAATTCAGGGTCATAGGGGAGCAACTAGTACAGTGAAGGGTACACCCTGTGTGGGAAGTCATTCAATTGCAGGGAAGGCAATGTACTTCAGAATTCTGCTGCTCTCAAATTCTTCTGTTTTGAGTCCTCCTGACTGAGGTTTATAAAGCCCCTTTCTGGCCAGAGCTCAGACCTTGCAATGAAGGACGGGTGAGTCCTGGTAATGACGTGGGTATAGACAGAGCCAACAGCCAAACAGGCTAGACTGTATGCAGATTTCCAGGTGTAACGATGCATTGTCCATGCATGTGTCCAAAGTGTGTGGTAACTGACAGGTGCCTATGCAAACCATCAGTTGTTTTTTTGCCAGCTATCATACTGCTTGTGGCAGGAAGCAGCGAGACCTTGATGAACAGAGGAGACCAAGAAGAAAGACCCCAAACCTGACAACAACACTGGCCACTATATGAAAATTCAAACTCCATGTAATCCACTAAACCTGTTGTCCAGCACTCATTTTTTTTTCACTGTGTGACATGAGCATCACATTTCATGATGCAAAGACACATACAGTAGTATGCAAAGCTTTGGGCACCCCTGGTCAAATTGCATGTTTCACTGAATCTCTTAGTGAAAAGAAGTTAACACAGCCTCTGCAGGGTATAAACATTTCTGCACAGTTTAATGCACAGTTATTATTTGTATGGACATTATTATTTTATTCATTTAATTATTTCAGGGAAAACACAGAGTTGAATAACTGTCTTTAACAGGCACTGTCAGTGAGTGATACAAAACAAATGTACTGACAAAACAAGCAATATCTCCAACAGGATAAAACAGACTTACCCTACTGGGAGTTGAGAGAATAAGACCATCTTCCAGAGATCTACCTACAGTTTTTTTAGATAACTCATTCTTTCAGCTGTTTTTATATCCATTAAAATGTGTTTTTCACAATTCCTCTAGTTATTTACTATGTATAATAACTATGATATTATTATAATATATAATATAGTATAGAGTATAATTTAGAATATACTATACTATGTAGTAAAAGATAGAATATAATAGAATTCTTCCAGTTATTAACTGCTATTGACATATTAATAATTAGCTGCATTTAACAATACACATACTGTGCCAAAATATGTACATATATATACACAAGCAATCTTCATAATTAATATGGAGTTCTTTTGTAAATTATATGTGTGTAAACACATCCATCCATTTTCTGATCGCTTCATGCAACTCAGGGTCATCCAGGGGATCTGGAGCCTATCCTGGCAAGCAATGGGCACAAAGCGGGATTCACCCTGGATGGGACCATCGCAGGGCACAGAGAGTCTCAAATGTACACATGCACACCAGGGCAAATTTTTCCAGAAACCAATTCAATTTTCAGTATGTATTTGGACTGTGAGGAAAAAAAAAACAGAACACCCAGTGAAAACTCATGCAAACCATACAAACTCCATACAGATAGAACCCCAGGCCCAGGGGATCAGCACTGCAGAGCAGCAATACTAACCACTGTTCATCATCAATGGAACCAATACCTGACCTTGCATACTGTAGAACTAATCATTTTCAGCTATGTACATTTTTAATTCTGCTCTCTGCAGATGCACACACTTTAATCATTCAACGTGCTGAAGAATTTTAAGGCTAGGTCCTGACTACTTGGTTGCACTAGTACCTTATTAATCACACTTGTAAGGCCTCATTTAGAATATTGTTTATACTTTTTGTTACCACATTATTAAAAAGTATTTTTATGGTTTAGAGAACGGCAACCAAATATGTCCCATGGTTAATGGGAATATTCTACACTAACAGATTGAAGTAACAGAAACTCTAGTTTAGAATAGAGAAGATTAGAAGAGGACCAGACACAAGCTTTCACATTCCTCAAAGGCATTGACAAAGTGAACCCAGTGCTGTTCAGAATGAACAGTGAAACACAAACCGAAGGACACAGGTAGAAACTGCATGGAAGTGCACTTAAAGCCAAGAACAGGAGAAACCCTTTTTGCCCAAAGGGTTGTGGGAGTATGGAACAAGCTACCCAGCCATGCTGTTAAAGTTGATACCTTGGTGTCTTTCACGTAACGACTAGATGTTGTCACGGTCCACGGGAGACTTCTGGCTCCCTCTACCAGTTTATTGTATATCCTGTAGGAGGGGGTAGCTCTCAGCTGTGGACTCCTGTAGGTTTCCTGACAGCTAAATGAGGTGTTTCCACCCCCATCTGCTGTGCAGCTTATTCTACTGTACGTGTGGTACTTGCTCGGTCAACATCCAACCCCTAGAGGGCGCTCCACTTCTTTCCTGTTCCTAATTCCATGTGATTATTCATGTCCTTCCGATGTGCCTGCTTTCCGTTTCCTATTTAGTCCCTGTGTCTCCAGTATTCTTCGCTCAGCATTAGGGTACTGATGTCGCGAGGCCGTCCTAGCACCAGGTCACCCCACGTCCATGTCCTGAAGGCATTGGCCTCATCCCCAACATCGCCTGACCCTTGAGCCCAGAGGAAACCTCTGTGTTTGTCCTGTTTTTACCGCTATGCATAGGGTCTCTTCTGCTCTTCTGTTCATTCCAAGGCTGGCCTTTCCGACGTCTGTGACAGATGTGATCTTTGGATCAATTAACTACTAAAAACAAATGGGACAGATGGGCCTCCTCTCATTTCAAAATTTTCATATATTTGTATTCTTGCTTTAATTAATCAGTGAGTGCTGCACATCAGTTTGGTTTAATTTGATCTGATTCCATTTCATTCCATTTGACTCAATTCAATTCAGTTCAAACTTTATGTCCCCTTGGGGGCAATTTGTTTTACAGTAGGGTCCAACACAACAACTCAACAAAAATGAACAATTATTATTAACACAAAAGAGAGAACAACAGTGTTACAGCAGATCAGAGAGTTATTTCTCATTGTCTGATTGTTTGGGAGCAAGATTGCAGAGGGAATGAAAGATTTCCTTACTCTATCACTGTAACACCTGGGAACGCAAAGGCATCTTCCTTGGAGTAGTGTAAATTCATAGTGGAGAGGGTGTCCAACATACTCCATAATACTCTTGGCCTTCTTTAGAACCATAGAGGTGGTGCATGAACCAGATCCCTTCCTATATGTAAAGCATTGGGATCCTTTGGGTTGCAAAGCGAAGTGCAGATTCAAGCACATGTTAATTATTTTCATGAGACACTGCCCTGTTCTTCTAAAAGAGATTCACGCTTTGAAATAATTGTTTAGTTTATTGACTGAAGTATCTTTGGGCATAATTTTGTTTTTTTTAGAATGATTTGCAACAAGACTGATTCTAGAGCTCAAACAACTTTAACCACCACTGGACATCTGCTTAGATGAAAGCAAATGGAGCTCAGGAAATTGTTGTCTGTTTACCACCATCAAATAGAGTTATTTGTCTGTAAATTCAAAAGATGAACTTAAGTAATGAGGTAAAAGTAAAGATTGTATGGAACACTGCATCTTAAAGTACACCTCCGGCCACAGTCTATATTTAGTTTTTTAGCGCATTTACTGAGGAAAGAATTGTATTTCTTTTCAGCGCTAAAATGCTAACTGACCCAAAAGATCATGTTTACCAACCTAATGTTCTTTCATGCACTGTTTTTGTTCAGTGCAATATATTTTAGACTCAAAAGTTCAAAACTTCACTTATGATGCATAAAGATACGAGGTAAACAACTCAGCAACTTTATAGTTTTTTTATTTAAAATATCTTAAGTTCAAAGACAGTGATGATACAATTGGCTAAGTATGTCATATTAAAGAAAATATTCTGATACATTCTCATCTAATACATTGTAAATAATATTAATAACAGTAATAGTTCTTCACTGATTCATCCTGATTTTGTGAAAGGTGCACAGCAGGAACAGATTCAAGCCCACACTGTCTAAATCTCGTCTCAGAAAAGCAAATAAATTCAACTTTAGTGAAGTGTGGCACCCACCTCCACTGAACCTAATAGTTGATGTACTTCAGCCATTATGTCCCAGTAGCTTAGCTACACAGCAAATCTGGTAAAGAACTGAGAATTTGCTTCACCGATTGAACAAGAACTTTCGGTACACCAGATTGTGTAAACCTGGAGTGGAATCTAGCCAGGACCCATGGGTTTAATATGTCTAATCTTACCATGGGATGAGGCAAAATTAGAGATTTTATGGAACATAAAACATTAATGTCCGTCTCAGGCCAAAACCTGCATTTAGGTTCATAACACATTTTATTGGTGACATGACTGTATTTCTTCAAGTTATCAGTGCCACAGTTTAATTCAGTATTTAATTTTCATTCATAGTGTTCCCAGTTGCTACACTGAAGAACTATTTTTGAAATTTCAGAAGGAAGAGTGTCACCCACAATGCAAAACAATAAAATTATAAACACCTGTACGATGTGTTAGTAACATATATTATCAGACTCAGTCATCTACAGTATATTACTACCAAAGTTAAAAAGGGGAACTACTGATGCTACTGAATGCTGACCTTAACTCTCTTAAAGACATTTGCAATTGCATGCATTTATCTGGAAATACAAAAACATTGACAACATCTTATGTTTTAATGTCTTTAAGAGATTGTCCCTGTCTCAACACACAACCAAAAATATCTGAAAATTAGTGAAGCATATAAAGCAACTGCAATTGCAGCAACCTGGAATAGACCTCTAGAGCTACTGTACAACAAAGACTGTATGTGGCAGAAATGTCACACATTATTATGAGTCATACTGTATTTTTTATATACCAAATTGTACATCATACATCAGAACATGATATCTGATATAAACAGTATACATATATGAAAAAGCAATGTATTTACACAGAATTTATGTCAGAAATCATAATAAGTGCTTATATATTTCTTTCCCTGAATCTTATCACCATTACTTTGGGATCAGCATTGTTCTGTAGCAGAGATACCGTACATCAAACAAGGCACTGCTGTGCCTATTGGAAGCAGCAATTTATCATCCTGTTTTGGAGGCAGGATGGGACTTGGAGCAGTATACAGTATGTAACACAGCAAGAACATTCAAATTTCATTCAGAATTTAAAGCAGGACCCTAGAAATGTGAGGCAGTATTACGCCAGTTCTAACCACTTATCTGTCCAATACAAGGTTAGCAGGCAAAAGGCAAAGGCGGGTACACCCTGAAGGGGGACACCAATCCATCATAGGGCACACACAGACACATAGACAAACAGACACACTAATACCAGTTTTTCCCAGAAGCCAATTAGCCTACCAGTATATCTTTGGACTGGGGGAGGAAACTACTGTACAGCACAAGGAGGAAATCCAAACAAACACAGGGAGAACATACTGTACAAACTCCACACAGAGACAGCAGCAGGAACTGAACCCAGGGACCTACAGTAGCACTGCAATGCTCCAATGTCAACCACTGCACCACGTTGCCACCCTAATATACTACCTCGCTGATTTAATGCTTAACTGATTAATTAAAGTGAAAAGAAAAACATGAATATTTTGAAATGAGAGAGGGGCCATTCAGCCTGGTTGTCAGTTAGCAGTTGATTAATCTAAGGATCTCATTCAGCAGCTTCTTGAAAGATGCCAGGATACTGGCTTCAACACCATGGCTTAATCCATACTAACAAAATCCTTAGGGTTATTATTGACTTCCTGTTCTCAGTTTAAATCAATTTCCATGTACTTTTGCTTATTTCCTCTGGTTTGTGTTTCACTGTCAATTCAGTAGGAATCCATAGGGTTGACTTAGAGGATTTTGAATAGTAGTACTGTATTCTTCTCTATTCAAGACTAAAAATTTTATTTTATTTTCAATTCCTTCAGCCTCTCAGTTAAGACATTCCTTTAAGCCCTGGAATGCATCTGACTGCTCTTCTCTGGACTACAACAGCAATATCTCTTCTATAAAAAGATGTTAACAAAAACAATTCATTTAATTTTTTTTCATATTTAACTTTTTAAGCTCAGTGTTTTCCATTTTCCATTTATAAGTTTTCCGTTTTTGCTACTTGGATACAATGCCGCATACTTTTCTGCAACAAACATCATCTTCCAGGTGATTGCCCAGACTCTCATCTAAACTCAGTAGTTTTCTACGTGTAGAAACCTCAAACAGTTTTAAATAGATAATGTTTCTTGCATAAAACACAGGTTTTCTTTCTACTGTTTTGGTTAGATAAGTATACTTTGAAAAGTAAGGTTCACAAAAAGAAATAGTAAAAGGAACTGCATACAAGCATATTCATTTATCTTTCTCCCTCAGGGGTCCCTGACTAACCTTGGGGTCCTTTCAGGTTTTCCACTTCCCATCACTCCTGATCCACTGTCAGGCCTGGAAGAGGTGTCTCTGTTTCTTCCTGACACTGAATTGTGAAATAGCCAGTATCCCATGGTGTTTTTCCAGCACCTCATGATAAGTTCATGGTCCTTGAGAAGTTTCACCAGCCCAATGTGTTCTGCGGCCTCATTGTCCAGCGCAGTGCCTCCTCATGCTCACTCAACTCAATTTCCCACAGCTGTCACTTCTTCTCAGCACAAATGCCCTCACAATTCTGCTGCCACATGGTGCTGATGGTGGTGGTGACAAGCCCACAAGGGATGTCATCCTCTTGAGTGGCAGGGCTACGTCAGTGGATATAAGAAAAAGGAGGAGGAAGGAACACAAAGCACAATGACAAGTTGAAGGGAGAGACTTGCTCCTCTAAGCTCCTTTAAGTTTGGTTTGCTATGGGAGCAACAGGGATAAGAGCCAGCCGCTTTCTGGTGGACTGGAAGGGGTACTTTGAGTGAGTCATGCTGAGTAGTACAGTACATGGACTACTTTGCCACCTCATTGGCAAAGTGGCAATTATTACGCACTGCAAGCACATTAAAACTATCCCAGACAATATGCACTCCAGGGTGCCATCAAGTAGGATATCGGGGTGGACAAGTATAACACATGACAGGAAACACCTTGGGTGCAGGTAGGTGCATAGTAGTGATTCTGAGCTGAAATCCTACCTCTAAGTAACCCTGGTCCCCTGTTTTCCTGGCTGGAGGAAGGTGTGGGCTTCAGCAGAAAGAGAAGCTGAGCAGATGTGTACGATATGGCCTGGCTGTCTGCAGAGTCTTCAAAACTGCACCCAGGGAATCTGAATAGGAGAACTGGTCAGGATGGGAAGATCAGTAATTCCATTCACAGTGGAAGAAGGATGTCTATGGGACCCCATACTTGTGTTCACTTATTATTGTGCAGCTGAGTCTCATCAGGAACCAAGGTCAGTTGGCTTTCCTCCGGCCCCCCCTTCACAAGTTTATCTTGAAGCCTGAGCATCATCATCAGAGACCCCAACATGAATATGAAAGAGCGCAGGAATTTGGTCTTGAAGAAAGCGGCAGTAATTGGGTTCTCCTGTACTCCTGCAGCAAAATGAGAGTAGCCTTTTTTCACTGAGGTAAAAAAATCTCAACGGCAAATAGGCCTGCTTTTTCAGATCGCTGGATTGGGAGTATTACAGGCTAGCCATTGTTAGGAAAAAATGTGTGTTTTAAGGAGAAACACTGACTTCAGTGACGTATGCATAAATTTAATAAATGAATGTTTTTAATAAACATTCATCAAACAATACAAATAAAAATGGTACTAACAAAGCAGACAGCAAATTCCAGAAGAAAAGCGCTTTTCCTGAAGTGTTTCAACACATTAGGATAAAATTCCTATCCTTTTCAAACCCACCTCTTTTTAGACTCATTAACAAATGATTGCTTATAATCACACACAGGTGTGGCTCATTAACGGCTATTATCTTGCATTTCCAGCTGCAATACACATGCTTATTAAAATGATATAGATTGAATAATAAAGCACTTTTAAACTAAATTTTAGTAACACTATTTCTTCTTCATACTAAACTGGAACTGACTTATATGTCGACCTAATTATTTCTTGATAGATACACTTCAAATGCCATTCTCCACAGGTGCTGTTCACTTGCCATTACTCAATTCAACGCCACCTTAACAAAGAGCAACAAAAGTCCCATACATTAAATTAAAATTTGATGATTTTAAGTTTTAGCTTTTGGTTAGCATGGTAACATGATGGTTAGTATAAAGGCTCTCGGGTCCTGGGTTTCATTCTGGACAACGGTATCTACTGTGTAAAGTTTGTTCTCCTCGTGTTCACATGGGTTTTCTCAGGGTGCTCTAGTTTCCTCCCACCTTTCAAAGAAATGCCGACCAGGCTCATTTGTGCCATTCATTTGAGTGCTTGTGTGTGTGCGTTTGTGCCCTGTGACGGCCTGGCACTCCGTTCAGCTTGTAGGTCTTTTCCTTATCTTATGCTTCCAGAATGATCTCTGGGTTGCCAGGACCCATACCAGGAATAAGTATTTTTCTCATAATGGACAGATATTTTACTTCATATCCTACAAAATGCATTTTATTTCACTATGACCATAAATAGCACTCAAATAATACAATATTTAAGCTGACCACAAAGAGCAAAATAAGGTTAAGAGTTATTCAGCAGGGACCTAAACACGATTTATCTTGTGTTTTGTTGTTCTTGTAGCTAGCCTGGATATTTCTGATCTGATGAGCTATGAAAGCTGTCTCTGTGTTGAACCTAGCTGGAAATGACCTTTCCTATAGTATTTAATCTTTAACACAGTGGTGAGGGGTCTTGCTTCTCTTCATTTTTTAATAGTACTCTCATAATGCATAGCCCTAAGGCTGAGATGTGCCGGATCTAATACCTAGCCTGTCTATCATAAAAGGGGTTATTTCCTTGGCAATGAAGAAGCTGTTTTATATAGTCTGCAAGTAATAGAGTCAAACCGAGGCATACAGTACATACAGCAGTTCATTATTGTGAATGATTATTTTTTACCAAACACATTATGATTTTCTTTAATGTGCATAGAATTAATATATAAACCAAGAGCCATTTTTGTACACAAAATGACTGATTCATCACAAGTAGTTAAAAAAAACGGAGTTCTGATTGAACGCTTCTAGCTTTCATCAAGGAAATTGGACTCAATCCTACTCTCAGATGCATCTGTGGAACTGTGTCTCTCTGTAGTACTGAATGTAGAAATTCAATGAAGCGTATGTAATTGGGTTTGAAGTGCACCGATGACATCAGAAGGATCCAAGCACTGTAGGTGTAGGCTAAGGGAATTTCCATCGCCACTAGAGATCTGATTTTCCCTCAAACCCCTTAACAGTACCATTTAGCTAGGCACTTCTCCGTGGTAAATAAATATTTTAACATTAAACCTATATTCATTATAAAACATATGTCCGCCTTATAAAGTATCTGTATATTTTTTTTAAGAGAACAGTATTTTCTCTCCATCAGAACTATTGCAGGCTATTATGGAGCACTTTAAAACTCCTGGCTGTAAGCCAGTGACAAACCAAACCACGTGAGATAAAGTTGCTTCGGGTAAGGGAGGTAAATTTGATTGAATCTGACAGGGATAAGTGTAGAAGGTAATAAAATAGAAAAAAAACCTCTGAATCCATAATAAAGCCAGCTGAAGCACTTTACGAAGATCGGGGAATAAAAGCTGACACTATTAAATGTGTTAAAAGCATGTGACAAATAGAAACTAGCCCTATAACTGTAAAGTCACTTGGGTGGAAAAGTCAGCTGTAAAAATCAGCATATTAGAAATTTTGGAAAACCTTTAATTCGTTAATGCTAAATGGGTAATGAAGAATTATGGAAGAATTCTATACAAAAAAAAAGTTGTTTATTTGTCTTATGGTTACTCTCTTCCCCAAAATAAAGGAAATATCTTTATTCAAGACAGGGTACTTGTTTAATGTGTCATTGTGTTCACACATTCAGTATTTTGTTTTTGTTTTGTACTCTGTATTCAGTTATAAAGTAAAGGATGAACTGACACATAGTAACAAATGATTGGCTGGTACAGATTTCAAACTGTTTTGAACATTTTGATAATACCACAGAAGCACATCAGAATGTAAAGAAACTAAGGAACTATTTTTATGATTCTGTAAAAAAAACAGTCATCATTGCTGGCTGTCTCCACATACAAAATCTGTATTTCCAGAGATCTAGATCTACAGGATCTAGGAATGGCTCCCCAGAAGGAACAGAATAGGGATAACAGCTGGGTTATCCTATGACATGGCTAAGTCTTCTTTTCTCTATTTGTGCACAAATCTTTTTATGATTCCACATGAAAAAGTACCACTGATGTCTTCACTGATTGCTGGGAATTGTAATGTTTCTTGATGACACTTTAATAATTTCTTTTTGATTGTATGAGTGCTCTGTTGCGTTTTGCAAAATCAGTTCTCCCTTAATTTTAACATTCAAAACATTCAGAAATACCCACCTTAATACATCTCACACATTGAAGAAATCTGTAAGGCATTTTATGACATCTTGTTTGATCGGACTGGAAGATAACTCAGATTTCACATATTTCAAATTTCTTACAATGTGTTTAAGATGCCTTCCATCCTTCTGTCCATTTTCCAACCTCTTCTTCCAATTCAGGTTGCAGGGGAGCCTATAGAGTCTATTTCAGTGACAGGTGCAAGGCGGGGTTCACCCTGGGCAGGACGTCTGACCATCACAAACACACACATGCACACACCCACACTGTACCAGTATGTCTTTGGACTGTAAGAGGAAACCGGAGCACCTGTGACAACCCGCACAAACACAGGGAGCCACAGGTCCAGAATTGAACCCAGGGCTCCGGAGCTGCCAAGCAACATTGCTAGCCACTGTACCACACTGAAACACCTTCCCTTTTCTTGTAAATTCCTAACATAACAAAAAAAACCAACATTTCAGGCTATATCCTATTTATTTTCTGGTATCTCTTAATAATAATGTGGCTTATTATGACAACATCTTTATTTAAATATAAAATCTATATATAAAATGAATATAAAAATCTTTATTTTTATATAAAATTAATATTAAAGGAAATATTGATATATTGAAATTGCTAGCTATTTTAAATAGCTGTTTTTCACATGAATTGCAGTATTTAAAACAAAGCCATAGCCTAACCGATTGATTCCTACAACTACAGTATATAAGGTATAAGCGTATGCTCTGCCATGATCATATTGGAACAAAAAAAAGACATTTCCCAGAACATAACAGCAGAACTAAGATTAGCACAGTTTCAGAATCTGAATCAAAATGATCAGCTACCAGCAAAAACTAAGCTAAAACTAGCCCTACTTAATGTAGCTAAAACTTGCACCAACAAAGGGACGATAACAAACATGATGCTGGTGCTGTACAATATTAATAGATGTTGGTCTCTGATATGCTCCGGTGGTCTACTGTTCTAAAGGCTGACAGAATTACAATCACCTGAGTCAGAACAGACACGATTATAATTTTGGCACCGTGAGATTATACAGTAATGATCACATATGGGATGGTCTTCAGCAGTTGTTTATTTGTTGATTATGATGGACAGCTGTGTAAACTGTGGCATGACAAATTCAAAAAGCTGTCTTGCTACTGCACTTATTCTCCCCCAAACTGCTTCACTGGAACTCATTGGTCACTGAAACCTGGACTTCGACAAATAGTCACCTTAAAAACATGATCAAGCTATATGATTTACGCATCTTGATAACAATCACAACTTTGGGTGCATCATTGTGAAGAAACATGCACTTGTGTCTTGGGCCAGGTCAAATTACAGATAATTACAGTCAAATTTAGGATAATTAATTACGCGCTACACATTACTGTGTGATGAGTAAAGCCACAGGACCTGAAAAGGTTGTTTTAGGTTGTAATGACATTTTCAAAATTTATTGGCATAAATTCTTATCAATAAAGGCTAACTCATGATCTTAGATTATGGTCTTAAAAAGGTATTTCTTAATATCAACATGGGATGTTAAAATTTTAGTACAATTTGATTCTCCTGCTTCGTGTAAACGTAGGTTAAGATGCATCAATATGAATGTCAAAGTTGGAAGGGCAACCAAATATGCTATTTGCATTTGTTTTATTACTTGTTAATTACATACAGTAGTAAGCGATGAGAACCAATGCTGTTCCTTTATAAAAACCTTAAGTTCTTTCTTTGCTGTGAAACACTACAGTGTTTTAGAGACCTTATGAAATGAAAAAGGAATCTCATAACTACTATAATCACTTCACTCCTATTTCAATGCTTAACAGTTTTGCTTTAAGCTATAATCATGGGTTTCCGTATATAATGAGGCCCTGAATAATTGCTACAAAATACTCCCAATTATACAATGCATGCTCTTTGTGCAAATGCAAATTATTTTTCTGTTCACTTAACAAGAGCATTGCAGTATGCATTTGTTTTTTAAATATAGGACCTTTGATGTTTGTGGTTTTTTTTTATTTACTTAAAACTATATTGTCATACTGTCTTCTGATTGAATTGATACTTTTGTTTCTTAAAAATACAACTCTCTGTCTCATGATATTTATAGGAACTGACATTATATTAAATGCATTTTATTATGATGATGCACAGTGCACAAGAAAGTAATGAAAAGATTGTCACATCACAGGTTTAGACCTTAATGGTAAATCACAAGTGGAACAGTCACTACACTTACATTAAAAAATCACTGATGGGGTTCCAACACGTTTTCCAGGTTCTATAAAGAACAAGCAACTGAAGATAAATTGGAAGAAGTTGATATACTCATCCAATAAAGTCAGTTATATGCAGATTCAGATCATTAAGAGCTACACTGAATACCTGTAGACCCAGTGCTCTTCCCGAGCCAGGGTGGGGCCTGATTTACTCAAACTCATGTAAAAGCATGAGTATCCTAATAATCCATCTGAATGCATGTTTCTAAATGTAATATACATAACCATAAAGTTTATAAAAAGACTTATCTGTTAATACAAGCAGCAGGGTAAGGCAGGGTAAGTACACTTCATCTGTAATGTATACTTTATATGCATATGTTATATATTAGCCTGTATTATGTGAGTAGCTTTAGATACAAAATATAGAAATTATTTAGAAGTGACACTATCACTGGGCTCCACCTCTGCTGTGGGTTGGCACTTAAGCTAGAGCTACCATTTCAAAAATGGCAGTACCAACAAACATACTTATACTTATACCATGCTCACACCCGAAGAAGGCTCCACAGTCAAAACGTGTTTCCTTTCTTCTCTTTCCAGCGTGGAATAAACCTTTAATTTGTTACTTATACTTATGTCAGATTTGTATTTGTACTTATGTCAGATTGAATTACGAAAAACATAAAAATCTGTACATGCCAAAAAATTATGAAATCAGAATTAAACACAATGACAGACATTTATGTTGTCATGATCATCTCAATCAAGAGTTTAAATCATCTAGCTTAGTGGTTACAAAGCTTGCACACCACACATTTCACTATCAACTGGTGCTTTGGTGGCTCCAGGCACTGTTAAGTAAAAGCTTTTAATAGGTGACGTGTCATCAAGGCAACTTACTAAATAATTAAATCAGATTCCCTTGATATTCGCCAACGAAGTTCAAATAAGATTCAAGAAAAACATTTTAAAAGGTGCGGGGTACTTTGCAGATTCAGCACTTTGTGGTAAGATGGGATGTTGTTTATCAAGGGAATGTCGGCAGATGTACTTACTGAGAACAACTGTTCTTGAATGGCACATTATAAATACATATAGATAGATTTGTCTCTTTATAGTTTTGTTTCTATATGGCATGAAATGTAACTGACATTTCATTTTGTATTTAAACCAGAAATATCTGACAAGGCAAACAAATGTGTTTTTATTTCTAGCTTTACATGCCTTACAGACATAATTCTAAAAAGGGAAAATGCCCTGTGCCTGAAAAAGGAGGTTTTCAGACAGCATGCATTACCTGTTTTACATATTGCGTGAAACCTGGACACTGAATAAGAAGAGATGCAGGAATTCTAGATTTCCCAATGAGACATGGGCTGATGTGTGCTGAGGACCAGACGTGACAGAAAAAGCGACTTTGGGACGAACAAGAGTAAATCACTAAAATGGGCCCGGACACATAGAAAGGACTAATGGGTCATTGGGCAAAGAAGATGATTTTAATTTTAAAGCTAACATTTTTAATCAAAATTTAACGTGCAAATGGAACACTTCTTATATGTGAAAGACATCAATCATCAGCAAAACTACATAAAAATAGAATAGAAATAGAGAATAGAAATAAAAGTCAAAATACTTTCTGTAGGCAAGCATGCGTTTACATTGATCAGTACCTAATTTGTTTTTAAAGTATTAATATCCAGTATACTACACTGCTGAAATCTAAAAGGGAACATATAAAATATACTGTATATGCATGGTCTTTCTTCATTAAACCAGCATTCAAATACTGTATGTAAAATTAACTCTTGTTTTTCTTTGCTGCTCAATTAGAAGTTTATAACAAAATGGTGTCAAAAGTACAGAACAAATACTGTACAAATTTGGAAAAATTGAATATTATTAAAGAATATATGCATTAGTCATATTCCATGTATCATTTTAATATTATTTAAACTAGGTGAAAAAACAACTACAAAAACAAAAAACCTCCTATACACTCTAAAATCTATTCACAAAAATGCAAGTGGACAATAATGTTGAAAATAACTCTTTGTGTATATATTCTTCACATTCACAGTACACAAAAGATATTAAAGTAGGTTGAACTACTTAATAAATCATTTTAAAAGAAATGTATGTTTGTACACTACTTTTAATTGATTTAAAAATATTTTTTTCCAGAATGTGACAGACATTCTTCATCTTGTCAGAAAGAATCAACATGCATTTCTACAGTTATTTCATATTATACATGAACTAGACACATGCATGAATGCACAATATACAGTAAGTATATCTAAAATGAGGAAGGATTTAAATGTGTATTAAAGGAAATAATTTGTTAAAGTGAGTACAAATCAAAAAGTGAAAAGGAGTATAAATACCAAAACAAAATAGTAAGAAAAAAAGGTTATCATGTTTTAATGTGGACACAGATGCCTGTGGTACAGTGCTCAGCCTTTACATGATCTGGCCTTCTGTAAAAGACTTCATAATGCCTCAGAACAAACAGAACAGCTCTTTCAGATGTACTGTAGGCAAAAACCTTTGAAATTGCCACATTGGACGTGTTCCAAGATTCAATAGTGTCACTTAGTTAAGGAAGTCGTTGAATTGATAGCTGCTATTATTGTTCAACTGAAATTACTGAGGTAATTCTCGTTTCTCACAATAGTCACTACAGAACCATTTATTTTTCAACCCTGTTGACATAGGTTTGCAATATTTGTATTGCTTCTTTTCTATTTCAACCTTACTTTTTCTTACATCTCTATCTGACTTTAGGGACTCTAATATCCCCAAAGGTGCAAGATATAAAATACTGTATATATGTATGTGTACCAATAATGCAAGATTATGGTGTTACTATAATTGGAAAACAACTGTATCTATTTACTTTCTCATTTACCATACTCATATTATATTGCTACTTGGAATACATAGTAAATTAAGTCATATATTGGTTGAACAAACAAACACAGCTTTGATTCTTTTGCACATACTGGATTTGTTACACACCAGTAGTTCCCACAGAAATAGCTGAAGTGTCACAAATTCAGTTCCACTTGATTTACAGTAAGGACCAATGGACTGGTAAATGGTTTTAGGATTCTATGTTGGAGCACTATTTTATCATCTGTGTGTTGAAGATTTCCATTTTTTTTAATAAATAAGCTGCAAACAACAGAGCAAGAGCAAACACACAGAATTTAAAATGTATGTAGAGAAGAACATTACTGTGTGTTTCAGTGACCCTGTTTCTATTGGCATGGACTTATTTGCTGAATTTGTATTCATTGTGCAGTCTATTGCTAATTAAGTAGCCATATTTATGAAAAACACATAGGTCTATTTCAGATTATGTTCAAATTGTAACAAAAATGTTTCTATGTAGCTACATTATCTGCATTGTATTTCTTCCTTATTTTTGATTAGCTTTTATAGACAATCATTCCATGTTTCTTTTAAAATGTTCAACATTAATCTTGGATATATGTGCATTAAAATATCCTTTTTTAATGATTGTTTTTCTCCATTGTTTTCTGCTGAGCAAGAAATCATTAATTTTATTCATTAAATTTTTAATTATTTTTTTTAATTTATAGTGATCTATCATTTGATTAAGAAAATCAGATATAGCTACTGTATTTTGTGCCACTGAGAAACTGTATCTTGGTACTCCTATTTTATCCAATAGGAGTAAATTAATATTAAACACCCGCACAGCTAAAGTCTACAGTAAATTATTTGTTCTGTAGAAGGATAGTCAGTTGTACTCTCACCATGCAAGCATTTCTTGAAAATGAAAAAATAGCATTATGAGGCATTGATTGTACCTTGTCAGTCCAAAATTTTGCAATGCAATTTACAGTATGTTGTATATAATGGCTTTTTAACATAGAAACAAACGATGACATTTAATATTTTTCTGATGTGCTAACACCAGACCCCATTTCTGGGCATAGATGGTCACTATTATACCTTGCTTCTCTACATTTCTATTGTGCATTTTTTTATTATTTCAACATAGGTCCATGGTACTACCATATTTTGTCAAGGACACGGACTGAAATCTGAGTCAGGTCTTGTAGTAGACCCTATGCGATGCGGTAAGAGCTGGAGAAAACAGGAGGCGTTGTAAAAGGTGTAGTGTGCTCTCACGAGGCACCAGTTCTGTAGGGGTTTGGGCATTTACTGGGACAATTATTAATTGTAGCAGTAAATCACGAAATTGATTCTTTTAATGGCCTTAGAATCCAACCATGCGATATAACTCAAACAACGCACAAACACAGGTACTAATACACAAGGATACATTTATTAATACATAAAATATGCATGTAAACCTAACAGATCTTATCGTGAGGGTTATCAGAATACAAAAGATATATATTCATTCAGTTACAAAGCGTTAGACATATCTAGAGGACAAACGTTCGGTATATCATTCATTGAGACCGTTTCGTAATTGAACTTGGTTACAACTTCTACATTAGATACTCAAAACAAGTACATAACTCTTAGGAATTAAATTGATATCAACTGGTTGGGATAACAATTGAATTCTCGAGCAGTAATGCAGTGAAGTTGAATACTCATCCGATCTCTGGGGTCGGAGAAGCAGTTGCAGGCTTGTTGCTGTCCAATCCGCGCTCTCTGGCTCCGTGCCAGGCTGTGCTGTGCGTCTTGCGACGGTGCGCTGCTGATGCTCTCTGAAGACCGGCTAGTTAGTTTTGGCTGAAACTAGCACAGTTGTGCACAGGAGAAAAGATGACTGTGGGTCCCAGCAAGTCAGGAGGAGGACCGGTTCGTTCCTGATGAAGCGCTAGTTCTGAATACTGATTCAGCTGTCCACAGTTCCGACCTGTTCACGAGGTTTGCTGCTGATGCTAACCTCAGGTGGATCTTTTGGTTACTCTCTGGCAACCTCCGCTCTCGACTCTTAGAACAAAGCAAAGTTCTGGCACTCGGACACACTGGCCGTTATGTGGTTGTCCGAGCTGAGTCTCAGGATGGTCAGGAGGCACGCTGCGAGAATGTCCTGCCCTTGGGAGCCTTTCTGCTCCTGGGCCGTCCTGCCCTGGAATTGTCTCGCACCCCTGGAATTCTCTGAAGAATTCAAACCATGCTAACCATGCCCTCTGACCTTGGGGTTGAACACACGGAGAGACAAAACATGGAGGTCCAAGGGTGACGGGGCAAGATCCTCCAGACCCCGGGCTCAGGAAGCAGGAGGTGTTGGGGATGAGGCCTATGCCCTCAGGAGACGGACGTAGGGTTTCCTGGTGCTAGGCGGGCCTCGCGACATCCTTACCCTAATGATGAGCCCCGAGGACTGGAGGAGCTAGTCTTTAAATAATACACCTAACAAGGTACACCTGGATAGCTTAATCACAAGGACAATAACGGGAGTAGTGGAGCTCCCTCTAGGGAGGGATGTCAGGTGTGACATATTTAAATTTATGGACATATTTACATTAATATATGTACATTATATTACATTATCACTGAAGAACTATCTTTCAACAATAATATAAGTCATTGTCAGAAGGTGAATTATTCCTGGTAAGTTAACCACTGCCAATGCAAGATGCACAGAGCACAGGCTGGACTGGAGGTCATTCTGTCACAGGCCACACATACTGTACACAAGCAGTTTTAGGGACACCAATTAAACTAGCCAACATGTCTTGCAAAAGAGTCAGGAAACCAAAGCAGCTGACAAAGTCTCACACAAAAACACTTATTAAAGGAGAGAAATATTTCTAACTTTAAATACATTTAACATTCATAACTCATACAACCACCAGTTTTAATAAAATAGCATGTAGAAACACGAAGACACAAGTCTCTAACGACAGGGATGGCTCATTTCAAGCTTGTATTGCAGGAGGTGAAGAAACTTGAAGCAGTTTAGCTGACAAGACAGCTCATGACAAGTTAATGTGTTGGTACTCATTGAGTTTGTTCAATTCCTCCCTGAATAGGTAAACTGAAGTTAAGTATAACTGATCGGCTTCAATAATTTATAACAAATTTGGGGGTGATGAAGCAATGCTAATGTTCTTTAGACGATAATTGCTTGCAATTAACTTAAGCCCTTGTGGAAAATGAATACCAGAAATGTTGATCAACGTCTGCTCATCTTAATTGTATTGCGGCCAAGAAATATTTGATCTCAAATGTAAGCTTTAAATGCATGTAGTACAAAGATATGATGACATGCATAACATGTACAGTACCTGTAACATAGATAATTGTGTTTTTAAACAAAATACAGTATCTCTCCAGAAAACTGATTGGTCAGTGAGTTATAATGAATTTTAATACAGTTATATGAAATTTAAGGCAAATATTGATAGGCTGAGTTTTGAACTATGTTTTAATAATTCTATTATCTTCTATTAAAACTGTTAAGTTTTAAATTTATATCAACTATGGACATTAAAATAAAGGGTGGACAACTATTCAACATCATTGGTTAACTTAGCTGTTATCATCAGTTTCATATCAATCTGTAAAACCACTTAGACATGTATTAAAGACATACTGTATTATGTCTGTGCAATCCTCCAGCCTTGATAAGTAGCCAAAGCAGGTTAGGAGGACAAGGCTCACTCTGGCAAAGTGAGTTCTATGCCACAGGGAGGCTTTGTGTCCCTACTGTGGGGAACGGAGCATCAGCACGACCACTGTCCCAAGCTGTCAGAAAACACCCCAGCTCAGTTAAGCACTGAGCAGGGCCACCACTTGTCTTCAAAGCTTGCCAGACTTACCTTACCAGTCACCCTCTAATGGAATTCACATACTGCTCAGGTGGAGGTGGAGAGGCCACGAACTTTATGGATTCTAAGCTAGCTTCACCTGGGAATTTCCATGGTCCCATGCCTGACCTCCCCCATGTTTCACACTTGGATGGAAAGCCCATCCACCCAGGCTACATCAAAAAGCAGACTTGCCCTTTGAGCCTGACTTTGGGTGTCCCCCAAAAGGAAGCTGTGGTTTTCCTTTGTATTCCTTCACCTCTGAGTCCTCTGGTGCTGGGTTTGTACTGGTTAGAACTGCACAGCCCAGGTAGAGTGGACCAACCAAGAACTGGTAGCCTGGGGGCCAGAGTGTCAAGAAAGATGTCGTTTCATTCCAAAAATTCTTGTTGTTTCAAATGTTGTTTCAGATGATTTCACTTACCCAGTCTCTGGATTTTGCCAGTGTATTCTGCAAGGAGAAGGTAGAAACCCTACGGCCCTACGACTTTCCAGTGAGCTCCTCCCAGGAACCTTAGTGCAGAGGGTGTGCCTGTTTCTTCTGTCACCTCTAGAGTCCAAGGCAGTGGTAGAGCAGTACATTTCTGAGAACCTCCAGAAAAGCTTCATTTGCCCTTCTATGTCACCTGCCAGTGTTTTGTTTTTCTTAGTATGGTAAAAAGGCTCCCAGCAGGTTCCTTCAAAGAAATTGGCCCCCCGATTCATAGGACCTTACCAAGTCATCAAACAATTGAACTCTGCAACTTACCAGCTTACTCTTCCCTGCTGGCTCAGATGATGGATCTCATCAGCTTTCCGTATTTGAGAGAGGGAGGCCTGGAAAGGGCCAATGAGCTGAATCTTTTCTTTAACAGATTCGATACAGGGTCTACTGTCCATTCACCTCACAGGCCTTCACCCCAGACACCCTCTTCATGTCCTCAGTCACGCCATCATGAGATCCCTCCTACTCCTACTCCATCTTCCCCTGCCCTCCATGGCCTATCCATCACAGCTGACCAGGTCAGAAGGGAGTTGAGGAGACTCCATGCAGGGAAGGCAGCGGGTCCTGACAATGTCAGCTCCAGGGTGCTAAAGATCTGCGAGGACCAACTGGGTTCAGTGCTTCAGTACATCTTCAACCTCAGCCTGAGATTAGAAAAGGTTCGGATGCTCTGGAAGACATCTTGCCTGGTGCCAGTACCCAAAATGGGGCACCCTAAAGTCTTGAATGACTACAGACCAGTGGCACTTACCTCACACCTAATGAAAACTCTGGAAAGGCTTGTACTGGACCACCTCAGAACCCTGATGAGTACAGCACTGGACCCCCTGCAGTTCGCCTACCGGTCACACTTGGGAGTGGAGGATGCAGCCATCTATCTGCTACACAGAGCTAACTCTCACCTGGAGAATACGGGGAGCATTGTGAGAGTTATGTTCTTTGACTTCTCCAGTGCCTTTGACACCATCCATCCACCTTTACTGAGAGATAAGCTAAGGGCAGCGCAGGTGGACACTCCCCTGGTGTCCTGGATTATAGACTATCTGACCTGCAGGCCACAGTATGTACGGCTACAGAGCTGTGTGTCCGAACAGGTTGTTAGCAGTACTAGGGCTCCACAGGGGACTGTCCTTGCTCCATTCCTGTTCACCTTTTACACCTCTGACTTCAGGTACAACTCTGAGACATGTCATCTGCAGAAGTTTTCGGATGACTCTGCAATTGTGGGGTGTATTAGAGAGGGGAGGGAGGAGGAATATAGGAGCTTGATTACCAACTTTGTGGAGTGGTGTCATCTTAACCATCTCCAGCTTAACACCAGCAAGACCAAAGAAATGACCTTGGGCTTTCGAAGGAATAAGTCTTCGCTGAACGCTGTTTCCATCCAGGATGAGGACATAGAGGGCGTACATTCCCACAAGTACTTAGGGGTACACCTGGATGATAAGCTGGAGTGGTCTGGCAACACTGATGCCCTGTACAAGAAAGGTCAGAGCCAACTCTCTTTTCTTAGGAGGCTCAGGTCCTTTGGTGTGTGTGGAACACTGCTACACATTTTTTATGAATCAGTGGTGGCGGCGGCCATCTTCTACGCTGTTGTGTGCTGGGGCAGCAGCATCATGACAAAAGATGCAAATAGGCTCAATAAACTTATCAAGAAGGCTGGCTCTGTGTTGAGGATGAGCCTTGACCCCATGGAGGTGGTGGCTGAGAGGAAAATGCTGATCAAGTTCACACCCATCATGAACAACACCTCTCATCCGCTTCATGGGACTGTTACTGGGCAGTGGAGCACTTTTAGCAACAGACTGCTCCAGCTACGGTGTTCAAGGGAACGTTTCCACAGGTCTTTCCTCCCGGCGGCTGTCAGGGTGTATAACGCTACCCTAGGCTAGGACTGTTAGCCCTTCATTTGCTCGTCTATGGACAGCATGTTTGCTCCATTGTACTTTTTGGACAATCAGTCTGTATAAACCTATGCACATTTTGCACATATTTTATTGTTTTTACAGTGACTATGATCATCACATTTTGCACACACCTATGTATTTATTTTTTATTTATTTATTTTTATTTATTTTGTTGTCTTTTGTTTTATAACTATTCTGATGTCTGTTTTTGCTTGTCTTGGGCTGGACTGCTGTAACACATCAATTTCCCTACGGGATTAATAAAGTATTATCTATCTACAGTATCTATTTCCTTATTGAAACCCGCACTGAGCAGCAACCAACTGAACCTACTTCCCCTCTGGTTAAAGGGTCCCGAGATCCAAGGCCTCAACACAACCTGGATTTATATGGGTCCAGGGTCACCTACAATACCTGATCCATTGGAGGGATTGTGGTACCAAGGTTCCAGCGAGGAAGCTGCTTGCGCCACACTTGGTGCACTCCTTTAATACCTGGTTCCTTAGAATGCCTTGTCCAGTGCCCAGAGGTTACTGTAACACCTGTGCAAATGCTGCCTTGCCCCCCCCCCCATATCACTATGGCTGACAGGTCTTCACACAGTCTGAATCTTCCACTGAGGATGCCCATACTCAGTATGGGTGATCATCTGCCCCCCCCACCACGCATTAACAAGATACTAACTTATTAGTTAATAAGATAGGCTTTTATCTGCTCCTGTATTTAAGTCCTGACAATACCCTTGCTCAGTGCTCTGTCATTTGGGTTTTCCCCTGTTTCAGCCATGCTGTTGCTTGCTCTGCTGGTGTTCTCTCTCGATTTGCTTGCTTTTCACTGTGCTTATCTTGTACTGGCCTCTGATAGTTTTCCTGACTGTGAAATCAACAATGATTTCTGGAACGTCCCTTCAGTGTCTGACCTGTGTTTTCTTTACCATCAGTGCCTGTCTCATCTCCATTCAGCACAGCTTTCAGTACCCTACAGTTTGTACCACATCATTACAGAAGCATCTATGAAGGATAAAGAAAAGGATTAATATTTAGTAAGCCTTCAGCAAGCGGTCATATTAATAATGAACTCTTTAGACTGGATGACTTGCACTTTCTAATCCCTCAATATTGCAATATAAATGCAAGGAATTATTATTAATTATTTTTGTATTGAAATAATACAAAAATATTATATCAAGCTGACATGTATACAATATAGGTGGGTAGCTGCGTCAGCATGCGTAGGCTGCAAAGGAACAAGTAATAGGTTTATTCCATGCTGAAAAAAAGAAGAAAGAGAACACAACGTTTCGGCCGTGGAGCCTTCTTCAGGTGTGAGAGAGACAGGGCAGTAGGCAAAGGTAAAGTAGTGGGAGAACAAAGGTTGGGAGGGAGGAGGAGTGAGAGGCAGGAGCAGGGGACAGAAAGAGAGGCCAATCAAGAGGTGTGAAGTCAGAATGGGTGCAGAGAGGTGTGAAATGAAACTTCCAATGAATGGAGAAAATTTAAAAGAACAGTAGTCTGTCGTTAAGGGAAGGGAGAAGGTGTGATCCTAGCTGCAGAATAATTTTAGTTTCGGTGGTCTTTCTGATGTATGAGTTTGGAAAACCGTCTTTGAGAACACAGACGGAGAGATTAGAGTGGTCGTGGCCGTCAGAGGTGAAATGAGAAACAATGGGCTTGGAGAGATCTTTAATCTTTACAGCCCTGACGTGTTCTCTGAAACGGTCTCCGAGTCTCCTTCCTGTTTCTCCAATGTAGATGGCTGGGCATTTACTGCAAGAGATACAGTAAACAAGGTTGCTGGAGGTACAAGATGCTGTCTGGGTGATCCGGAATTGTCCTGAGGGGCCTTGAATGAGTGTGGTGGTGGCTGTGTATTTGCAGGTGATACAGCGAGCTCTGTTGCAAGGGAAAGTGCCTGGTGTGGATGGTTGTTGAGGGCGGTCAAGGGAGCTGTGAACAAGGAGGTTACGCAGATTAGGTGGTCGGCGATATGAGATGATAGGGCGATCAGAAAAGAGGGCCCCAATGGAGGGATCATCCTGTAGGATGGAAAAGTTGTGGTTAATGGTCCTGGGGATAGGAAGTGTGTTAGGGTGGTAAGGAAGCACCAGAGGAATGCGGTTGTTACGGCGGGAGTTCCTGATCGGGTTGATGGTCCGGGGGGTGTTTTTGGCTCGGGCAAGGGCCCTGTCAATCACACTGCTGGGGTATCCTCTGTTGATGAAAAATGAGTACATTTCGAGGGCTTGGTTCTCGAAGTCGATGTCGTCGCTGCATAATCCTCGTAACCTAAGGAACTGTGAAAAAGGAAGAGAGTTTTTAGTGTGGTTGGGGTGAAATGAGCTGTACAGGAGGTAGCTGTGTGAATCCGTGGGTTTGTAATAAACTGAAGTGGACAGTCGGGGGTAGTTGATAGACAAGTGGATGTCTAGAAACGGAAGAGTAGTGGAAGATATGTTAATCGTATATTTGAGGGACGGGTGGAAGTTGGTGAAATGGTGCAGGAAGAACTCAAGCTGATCGTTGGAGCATGTGGCGGCACCGACGCAGTCATCAATATATCGTTTGTAGAGGTCAGGGACATAGCCAGTGTAGGAAGCGAAGAAGCGTTCTTCTACCCAGCCGACAAAAATGTTGGCATAGCTGGGTCCCATTCTGGTGCCCATGGCAACTCCACTGACCTGTTGGTAAAAAAGATTATTGAAAGAGAATGCGTTCAGTGTGAGGACCAATTCTGCAAGGCGTACCAGGGTGTGGGTCGGTGGATCAAGCACTGTGCGTTTGTCCAGCATGTGCTTGAGTGCTGTAAGGCCGTCATTATGGGGAATGACGGTGTACAGAGATGTGATGTCCATGGTAAAAATGTAGCATTCGGTACCCTGAAATTGGAAATCATTAAAAAGTTGGAGCGCGTGGTTGGTGTCTTTGATGTATGAGGGAAGATCTTCAACCAGCGGTCTCATGAGGCTGTCGAAATACAATATTTCTGATCCCAGTGTACACTATCATACTTTTATATACAAATGATTTCATACTTCAATAAAACAGTTTAATCTTTATCGGTAAATGCAAATGTAATATGACACAGATAGGAGCCAAAGGAGTGTTTCAGGGCAAATCACCTGTAATTTAAAAATAACATACAGTCAATCAAATCGATGTATAAAATATTAATATAACTTTAACTGTTATTAAATATTTAATTTAAACCACTCCAAATGCCAAGAAAAACAGTGTGTCACATTTAGCCAGAGGGATATTCTGATTGCATTTTCTGAACTTTGATATTTGAAAAATTGTTTTATGTCTTTATTTTTGCTTCATTAATTGTCATCTATATATTGTATTTGAGGTCATAAGCATTAATGAGTCAACTGAACATCGGTTGGTTAGATAGTCATGGGAAATTGCAGAAGTAGAAAAGAGCTCAGTGCCCTAGATCACATGGTATTGCAACTCTTTTTTTCAGCTCAAAATTGTTCATCTTACATTATTTTTAAAAGGCAGAAGTCTTTAATTACCAAACCCATCATCTTGCTCTATTTCCAAGTGACCATAGTCATGAGCAAAACAAAAAGCTTCCTTTGTCTCCAACAAATGAAAACATGAAAGATCCTCATACTGTGTTATGCAAGACATAAATGGACACAAGGGAATCAAAGTACAGAATGAATCCTAATCCCAATAGCTCAGGGAAACTAGGTTTGAATGCAATCTATCTCTTGTACCTCTAAACAACAATTACTAATTTCACATTTGGATATAAAAATGAAGAAATAACTGGTGAATCATAATCACCATATTGAAATCAATGACAGTGAACACAGTACAGGTGGAGTATAAGGGGTGGATATTACCTATTTCAGATTTCAAATAAAAAAGCATATACTGTATATCCCCAATAAGGAACAAGGTTTAGTCCATGCTGAAAAGAGAAGAAAAGAAACGTTTCAGCCGTGGAGCCTTTGTCAGGTGTGAGAAAGAGAGGAAAGTCAGCAGCTGATACAGCATGAGAGAACAAAAACTGGGAGAAGGGAAAGGTGTGAACCAAGTAATTTTGGTTTTTGATGGCTTTCTCCAATTGGAGTTGAGAAACCCTTCTTCGAGAACGCAGGCGGAGAGTTCAGTGTGATCTTTGCTGTTAGACCTGAAATGAAATTAAAAACTATGGGCTTGGAGAAATCTTTGATCCTCACAGCCCTGACATGTTCTCTGAAGCAGTCTCCCAGTCTCCTTCCTGCTTCCCCAGTGTAGATATCTGGGCATAATCTGCAAGAGATGCAGTAAATAAGGTTGCTGGAGGTACAAGATGTCATCCGAGAGATCCGGAATTGTCCTGAGGGGCCTTGAATGAGTGTGGTGTTAGATATGTACTTGCAGGTGATACAGCGATCTCTGTTGCAGAGGAAAGTGCCTGGTGTGGATGGTTGCTGAGGGCGGTTATGTGAGGTGTGAACAAGAAGTTTATGCAGATTAGGTGGTCGGTGATATGAGATGATGGAGCGGTCAGGAAAGAGGGCCCCAATGGAGGGATCATCCTGTAGGAAAAGAAAGTTGTCGTTAATGGTCCTGGGTATAGAGAGTGTGTCGGGGTGATAGGGAAGCACCAAAGGGATGCGGTTGTGAGGCCGGGAGCTCCTGGTTGAGTTGATGATCCGAGGGCTGTTTTTGGCTCGGGTGAGGGCCTTGTGCAATATACTACATATTGTAGAACAAATATGTAGTACTGTATATTGTTTTCTATTTGTCCTGATATTGATTGTCATCCTGTCCAGGATGTACCCTTCCTTGCACCTGTTGCTTGCAGGAATAGGCTCTGGCTCCTAGAACATGAACAGATGGGTGAATGGATTTTCTTCTGTTTAAATTGTGGATGTCATGATTCACTTCACTTAGTAGCTCTTCTTGGCCAAGATTCATATGTACACATGTACTGTATTGTAGTCAAGTTAGATATTGTCTCCTAGATCTCATTATCTTCACAAAGTCAGCTAGAAAGGCACACATTGTTTATATTTATATTGCTATTGTCGTTGGTGTTGGTTAGCAATATTAATTAATGATGATAATAGTTTCTACAACTCTTGTGAGATTGACTTTCACAAAATATTACCCGTTGATGGATGACTCATCTGATGTATTTCAGATATTGAGCTGTCAGAAAGGATAAGTCTGATGAATTGCAACTGGTTGGTACTGCAGCACAAATACTCAGAGCAAAGGTAGCCGATCATCTAGAAGGAAACAGCTTTCATGACAACCTCTTGTAGCAAGAACAGAGTATCAGGTTACTGTCATATAGCTAAAAGTCATGCAGTTAAATGTAAATCAAGAAATTGAAAACATTTGTCAAAAATGTAATATTATATTACATAATGTTCATGTTTACTGGTGATAGCCCACCTTTCACCGGTTATTTTACATTTTGAACATTAAATTTTGTTATATATAGTATTTTGCCCTTTGGTGGTTGTATTTATGTTCATTGATTTTAAAAATGAAAAGATTTTGTGCTTTTGAATGTATATACATACTGTTGTAAAAGCTAGCATAATATGATACAATTGCTGTTCTGACTATTGATTGGTCTAGTATTGATTGATTGTGGTTATAAACTGTAGCCCACTTTCTTGTTACTTTGTGCATGGCTGTGAATTGATTGTGGTTTAGCAGTTTAAATGGGTATTGGTGGTGTAACCTGATTGTTAGGTGAGGCAGGTAGGGTACAATTAATAAGCACTGCCCCACTTTTTTCTAAGGCCCTTTGTGTGCACACCTTCAAAGCAGCATTCCAGCAGCCATATGCCAAAAGCTTCTTTTTTGTACATGATAAGAATCTCTTTACGTGATCAGAAATAAGGTGTGATTCTTTGAGCTAAGGAGTAAGACTTTTCAAGGAGTTGGGAGTGGGAGATTTTTGTGTTGTGCTTAAGGTGTCTGGTGACAGGAGATTGTGTATTTTTTTTTCTTTTTTGAGAGACTGGCTGGTTCACTTTTATGCATATGAATCTGTAATGGCTGGTAACAATAGATACGACATTGTGATGATATTCATTTGGGATAGGCCTCAGTGGTAAAGGGGATTGTGCAGGGGCTTCCTTTGAAGAGTGCTTTTGTATTGTGCCTCACCTGCCCTGCTTGTTCCATTGAAACATTTTTTCTAGTTCCTGTTCACTTAACATTGTTTTTTTTTTCTTTCATGTTGGTTCGCCAGTTATGTTCTCCAATTTCTGAATGACAGCTTGGGATATCCACAGCGTTTCTCTAACTCAGTAGATGGTATTCATTAACTCATGTTTACTGTCTTATCCAGTACTTTGTATTGCATCATTACTGACGTGAATTGAATGTTGTGATTGAGTCCTAATTTTCATTAATCAATAATTTAACTAATCTCAGTCAATTCTGTTCCAACTGTTTAGGCTCTGACATATAAAAGCTACTAGTGTATGTATAACCCTTTAACTCCAAAGATATTCAAATGTGTTTTCACAATCTAGTTAGATATTGTAAGATCTCAGAAGCTAAGCAATGCTTGAGCTGGTCAGTCCTGGAATGGGAGAGGTGTTAAGAAACTGATTTTCTGATGTAAATAGTGTTTTTGGACCAGACGCAATTTTTTGAAAAAAGATTGTGCTGTGAGATGTAACAAAATACATCCCCAAATCTTCTTTGACAAAGGCTTCTCCATTTCATATTAAACAATTCAGTATTAGATATTTGTCCCCCAAGTAATTCAACTCTCCTTTCTACTACTCCAAATTCACTAACTGAATAATCAGAAAATATGGATTCTGCAACATTGATGTAGTAAACAGCAACTGCAAGATCCTCTTATAACCTCTTGGGTGCCATTTTGTCTACTATGTTCAGCATTTAGGTCACCCTTGACATTTGATTTTATTGTTATTTTACACCAGTGGGAACACTTTGTAAAAGCAAATTAGAGGTTAGAAAATGCTGAAGAAGTGGATCTCACAGGTATTAGACATGTTGCTGTATTACATTATAACCCAAGATAATTTCTCAACTAGTTAAACCAATTATACACAAGGCAATTTTAAATACAAAATAAAGCAATATGTAAGCATAAATAGTCATTTTAAAAATGCAGTTTTTTTAAATGGTGACTTTTGAAAGATAACCAGTTTCATCAATCAAGTTTTCCTGTTACATCTAAATTGAGACAGTTGTAGCCTGTCAACACAGAATTTCTTGGCTTCTGAGTGCTGGTTAGTCATCCTCCCAGTAATATTGCAAATAGTAGTTTTAATTGTGCTGATGCTAAGTCACTATTGCTCATGCTATAAGAAATCTTCATATTATTTAGTCTTATTGGCACAGAGCCTTTTGTAACCACAGTAGTAGTGAATGCCAACACTTACATACTGTACACTGTTCTGAAATCTTAGTTGTCTGACTTTAGCCTTTTTTACATGCAAAGTCTGTGAAGTTTTTCTCACTAAACACTTGATATTTAATATATGTATAAGGCTTTGTTTTCAAATTAGTTTCACACTCATGATTGTAGTGTGATTTTTTCTGTCTGATGTTCTTCATTGTTAAAATACCATGTTATTCAATTAAGCATTTTAAATGGTGTAATATTTTTATGTGTATTATTATTCTCTCCATCAAGTACAAATCCAGTATTAGCTGAACAGCTATGGTATTTGCTGCTAAACCAGGTTCCTTGTTCTGACATGCATTTTTTTTTAAAAGCAGACTCAGTGGAACAGGGATGGGCTGTGATCATTCCAAGATTAATTTAAAACTACTACATGCTTTTGATTCATTTCATTACCTGGCAGGCATTGGTTGTGGTTTTGGTCTATTCTATAGAGCCAACAGCTACAGTACAGTATATCACCCTGGCAGCCCACTGAAACGCAGCAGGTGAGAGCCTGGGAGACCTCCTGGGAAAAACTAAGGTTGCTGCTCGAAGAGGTATTAGTGGGGCCAGCAGGGACCACTCATCCAGCTGTCTGTGTTGGTCTTAAAGACCCAGAATAGTGAAAGGGACACAATACTGTAAAAAGGTGCCATCCTTCAGATGAGACATACCTGTAAATCTGAGGTCCTGACATTCTGTGTTCATTAAACATCAGAAGGGGGGTCCCCGAAAAGGGTAGAGGTGTTACCCTGGCATCCTGGCCAAATTTCCCATTGGCCTTTACCAATCATGGCCTCCTAATAATCCTCATCTATGAATTGGTTTCATCACTCTGTTCTCCTCCCCACTGATACTGTAGCTGATGTGTGTGTGTGGTGAGCATTCTGGCGCAATTTGGCTGCTATCACAATATCCAGGTTGATGCTGCACATTGGTTGTGTTGGAGGGGAGTCCCCATTATCTGTAAAGGACTTTGACTGTAGTGTCTAGAAAAGTGCTATATAAGTGTAAGGAATTATTATTATTATTATTATTATTCTCTTTTTTTGTCAGCCACTAAATTTATAAATGAATTTTCAGGCTTATTAACACTGTTCTGTTCACCCTACATGTGTATGGTGTTTTTAGGGAACTTCAATATTTATATTGACTCCCAGTATCATGTTTTGATACTTTAGCATCTTATTTCCTTGATTTACTAAAATGTTTAGTGCTTACACATGGCTTGGGCGTTACTTTATGTGAATCAGAAAGTACAGTGTCTTCCTCTAGTACAAAGTACAGCATTATGTTTTGAAGTTTGAGAAAACAGACTCCTGTCAGGTTCACTGACACTATGTCAATGTGCTCAGTATGATTATCTTACTATACTGAGCAGTCACTCTCTATAAAAGTCAGAATGTGGGTGGAGGCACACTGACATCACTCAGTATTTATTGTAATAGTACTTTTTTATATTTTTTGGACATTTTTATAAATTTAAGCAACATCAATCTAGGTGTTACTATGTTTGCACAATTCAAGCACCATTTCTATACCTTAATACTGACAAGGCACACATGAAGGTATTGGGACCTTTGCACAATCTAACATGGGTGGCTTTAACATGACTTTAAAATTGACTTTAGCATTGATGCTTTGGAGATTAGGTCAGCAGGCTAAAAATCTTGATCTTCTTCTCAAACCACGTATAATGTCAGAAAAAAATGCAAGCTGAGCTTTAATTTTTATTTTCTCTGGGGCCTATTTTATTTAAATGCTGCCTTCTGAAGATTAATCACAACAAAGTGAATTTAGCAACAGATTAATTTACATGTTAATTTATTTTACTGGCAGGCAACGTTAACAATCTGTGTCTTCTCGAAGCAGCTGCTTGGTTTGTGGCTAAATGATGACAAAATGAACAAAAGCATAAGCACATTTTAATAATGTTGTGATTTTAAGGAACATTATCACAATAGGACCTTTAAGTGAAAAAATCAAATGAGTATTTTTTTATAATGATCAAATAATGTAGGCTTTATTACATCTTTAATGACTAATTTGGTATTTGCATCGCATACACAAGGGGCAGAGTGGCGGCTCTGTGGCGGCGGATGTGTGCTTGTGGCTGGAAGGTTGCCAGTTCAAATCCTGCAGCCGGCAGAGGAATCCTACTCCGTTGTGCTCCTGAGCAAGGCCCTTCACCCCAACTGCTCCTGGGGTGCTCTATAAATGGCTAAACCTGCACTCTGACCCCATTTAAATAAAGCAACTGTTTGTTGTTCATATATAATTATTCACTAGCTCGTAATAAAGTTTCATACAATTAAGGAACAACTCTGATACATGAGAGACTGTGGAGTGATTTACAAACAGATTCTGTGGTATTCTACACTGGCCCAGTGAACTTTATACACACTGTGGTATTCTACTCTCTCCTCGTCTGTGTGTCTCATGGAGAGCAAGCTGGGGTATACAAAAAGACAAATTCCTAATGTACGAAACTGTATATGGCTCATAAAGTGATCTTATCTTATACAGTACTTTTTGGACAAAAACATAAGACATGACAGAGTAAGAGTAAGCACAGGGCAGATTTCATTCCTACTGTACCATTGAGGAACACAAAAATAAAGTAATCTACTGTATTACGATTGGTTCCTTTACTAGATTTTAAGAAAACAAGTTAATTAAAAATAGCTAGGTTTTAAAACATAAGCATGACATACAGTATATTTTCAACTGACATTTTTAACCAATTTGGCTGAAAAGCATTTGCTGTGACAGGTGGAGAAAAGGCCATTTTAAATGGACACTACAGCTGATTGGCCTTGGAAAAAAAAGCAGCTGAGACAGAACAGATGTGTGCATTAGGGAAACCACAGATGATCTGATGTCTTTCTTTGATGAATTGAGGTTCCTGTAAAGCTGGCCACTTGAGGTAGTGCTGTATGTAGCAGAGAAGCAGGAGTCATAGTTACATTATCAATATAGTGGCATACTCGCACTCATCTCATCCCCAAGATGTCACCCAATACATATTAAAATTAATCTCTAACAAGAAATGTTAAATTAACAAATATCAGACCTAAGCTTTGATTACACCTTTCCTGTCTAGTCATAAATTGAGCATCCATTCTCTTTATTCAGTGTTCCTTTTAACAGAATCGCTAAATAGATTAAGAACTTGTGAAAATGAGTTCTAAAATGTGTCCCTTTGGTAAACCAACACTTAATGTTCCCACTCCCATGAATACACATCATACTCTTCAGTAAAAGTGATGACAATCTAAAGGTGGACTGATACATCTAAAGGATGGTCTAATTCTTATTAATGAGATGCTAACAAGAAACAGTTGAAACTAGTGCAAAGCAGGCTGGAGTTCAACCGTAATTTCCATAATCATAAGATATACACAAAACATAAAGAAAAAATACTGTTTTTAAGAATTATTAGCATTTATCTTGTCCTGATACAAAGACAATTACATAAATTCCATTTCCTATATTCTCTATGCAAAGATGACGATAATAGGACAGTTTTTCTGTTGGCTTCATTTGTCTCATGTTTCAAATTTGTTTTTGGTTTTTTTTTTCTTGTAGGAAAAGGAGACTGGTAAATCTGAAATATTAAATATCTAATAAAAATAGTCATATTGAAAAAAAAGTCAAAGGCAAAAAGAATATTGCATTACATCAAACTGGTCAGTTTCACATCAATATTTATTTTCAGCATCTGCTGCAATTAACATCTGCATGCAACATTTTAATCATATTTAAATTTAGAGCAAGGGACACTGATGCTCTTTTACAGGTTTTGCACTACCTGTATTATATAATTGATTAAGCTGGTTTGAATAAATATCTGCAGACATCTTACAATATGTTAATCTTTACAATTTTACTGACTCTAGGAAATATATTTGCATTCATAAAATATACACATTATTATTATTGAAGCTACTGTAAAATGCCCAAATTAATAGGATGTCTGATTCAAATATATGTAATATGCTATTTATACACTACTTTGTACGGTTTCTGCAGTATTTCATAAATTACTGGACAAAGAGACAATTAATGTCTCTGTCTTTTTAACTGTATGCCTGGAGTTAACATATCTCATTAACTAAACAAAGATACAGTGATTGATTGTATGAAACATACTTAGAGTACATTTTTATCATTGGATGAAAGCATTATGTAATAACATTTTTTATTGGAAGCTTAAAAATAAAAAGTATTTTTAATTAATGTTTATACACTATTTCTATAGAGTCCTTCTTCAGTGTGAAAAATCTTCCATTTCATATGTCCAAGGTAAAATTTTAAGTTAATTGTTAGAGTACACAAAAATATCTATACAATTAATCACAATTGGAAAGCACTGGTAAAATACAGTGTACATTTTTAACTGATTTCCATTAAAATGTTTATAAACAACCTTTCAATCTGGATAACCAGTTTGCATGAAAGATAAATCCACCATCCTTAAATCCTAAATACAGGATTTAACTCTACAATTGGAGAGATTTGGTTCGCTCAATTAATAGTTTAGACCCATCTCATATTTCTTTATATTCCCAAAGAGTTTAGATTATCCTAAAGGATGACTATTGTGAGAGTCAGCAAGCTAAATAAAAAATAAACAGCAGAAATAAAACCACATGTATTGTAGTTTGAATACAATGTCATACTTCAGTGTGTTTATTAATTAAAGAGCTCCTTTTCAGACCCCTCCTGTCTGCTCCACACATTGTCTTAATGTGCCGATAATGTTCTACTAAAAACAAATTATTGATCAAAAAGGGAGGGGAGAAGCGCTTTCATCTTGTAGGGGAGCTGAAACACAGAAATCTATAAACCTAGAGACTCCTCACTACTAGGTGATATGTAATATTCACTGTGGTTTCACACTGTCCAGTCGATAGACTTCCATTAAGAATGGATAAGCTGTCAAAATGACCCGCTGCCCTCTTTGCTAAGCATCGGCATTGGCCTTTGCTGTCCGTATTAATATGAATTTTAGCCCCTAGGTCTGTCACCTTAATTCTGTGTCCATTAGTCTCACATTTCTATTTTCCTCAGCTTGTACTATTGATTTTTTTAAAGTATGTACAGTCATTCGAACACACGCTCAAGAAATTGTTCTCTAGGCAATGTGGAGATAAGTTTGGCTTTATGTCCACAGGGTGCTCCTTCCTTTTTTTTAAAGTAATGATTTTTATAACCCTGCCCTCTGTTGATAATGTTCTTTCACATTCTGTTTTCTCCTAATTACTATGTACAGTAGGCATGCTAAACAGATGCATGTGATAATATGACAGCAGAAAGACAGCTCTGCTGGCTTTGAAAGACATTTATGAAACTGAAGGGATATGTCCAGATGAAGGAAGATAAATTGGGACCAAAAAGAGGCAGATTACATTGACGTCCTATATGGAGCTGTTTTCATTTGATGTGTTTTGTTAGCAGAGACATATTTTATTAAAAGGATGTGGGAAAAGATGGTTCAAATCACAACATAAACCAATATGTGCCGAGAAAGATCCAACTAAAATAATTCCAGTTGAAGTTTAATAAATTCTGCTTGTTTTGAACTAACTGAGCTCTTTTATTAGACTTTAGAAATTTTAGAAAAATGCAATTGTCTGTCCACTTATTCAGTTGCTAGTCTGTGTAGTTAAAACTTAGATCATACTGACAATTGTTGACAATAATATATATGGGTATTATATATTAGATATTGCCATTGTTTACTAAAAAAGTTTTGAATTTCTAGATACAGTACCCTTCATTGTATGTGGAATCTGGAAAGGATTCTGTCTGTTGTTGAAGTAAATGATATTGACTGTTGTGAATACTATAAATTTGCCTTAAATGAAAGGAAAGGTACAGTTATAAAAAATACTAAATCTAGTAATGCACAGGCAGTCTCAGGTGTAAAGTACACCAAAATGGGTCAATTCATTTTGGAGGGACATGTAAAATGTAAAATGTCTGGTTAAAATGACAAAAAAAATCTTATGCTTTTCTAGTTGCTTAAACATTGTATTGTATCATTTGTGGGTTTTACATACTGCACTTTATTTTGCTCAGCAGTTCTGCAAGCCTTTGCTATAGCAAATACATCCTCATAGCATAAGACGTTTTGTTTAATAAAAATACCTCTTTGTTTGGTACAAAGCATTATGTAAAACAAAAGAGTGATCAGTTCATCGGCGTCCACACAAAAGGTGTGTTAAAGAAACAGTCAGATGCTCTGTGACTGTTCAGTAACTTCCATAAAGGAACTTGAAAAAACTAATGGACCTCTTACAATGATTCATACCTGGACACATACCCATAAGAAAAAATGTACTGTATACAGTACAGTATGTCTTGGAAAACTGGTCAGTTCCTTCCTGTGATGTTCCATTTTGTACACTATTCACATGAGTAAAGTCAATATTTAGTAGAATTATCCTTAGCAGCAATTACAACCATAAGTATTCCTGGGTACGTCTCTACCAACTTTGCACACCAGTTTGGTGCAATCATTCCACAGATTCTCTATAGGATTCAAGGCAGGAATCTCCCTTTTTTGAGTTTCCCTCAGTCATTCAAGGGCATTTCACTTTTTTATTCTTAAGCCACCTCAGTGTAGGTTTGGTCTTGTGTTTCCTGCTGAAAGATTATTTTTTGTCCCAGGTTTAGGTCTGAAGCAAGTTTACATCCAGGATTAGCCAATGCCTTCCTCCATCTTTGCACCAATCCTTCTTAACAAACTTCCCAGTCCCTGGTACTGAGATGCAGAACGATAACATAATGTTGCCACCTCCATGCTTGACAGTTGAGATCTTGTTGAATGAGTGAGGCACTATGTTGGGTTTCCAGCAGATCTATCTCTACACATTTAAACCCCAAAACTACAATTTGATGCTTTGTAGAAAATCCTGTGTGAGATTTCAGATTTCAGAATCCTGTTTTGTGAAATGACCAGCTTGTTGACTAAAGGCCATTTTCTCTAGCTTTAATTTATTTTAAAGACGCTGATGGCCTCATATTGGCATGCCTAACCAGTTTCCTCCTTGCTGCTCAGTTTGGAAGGACGGGCTGATCTAGGCAGTGTCTGTGTGCCTTCCAGTTCTTAATCATCAACTTCATCATATTCAAAGATATTTTAATGGTCTTTGAAGTGTTTTTACAAAGACCTCCTGATCTTTATCTATACGTAATGAGAGTTTGTTAATGTTGCCTGGGACAGATTGCACTTATTCCTCACAAAGCAAAATGACCTGTGACTTTATTTATATGTCAGAGGCTCTCAACTTATCTTGTAATTTTTGCATAGGGTCATTGTAATCCCTTAACCCCCTTTCATTTTTTTTTGAAACACTGTACATTACTTCAAACCACAGAAGTCTACTAAATTAATGGATCAATAAGCCATCTAAAATTCTTCTGGGATTATTGAAATACCCATTGTTCCTCTCTGGTTTCAGATCTTAACGAATAGAATGTTGTTTATGTTGTAATGTGCAGTGTCACAGAGTTCTTATTACGAGCTCCCTCCTCTTCCTAAAGCACACTTGGGAGATGTCAGTCTGTTGAAAAATTGATGAAAAAGTGTTTGAGGACTCTTCAGTTTTTTTTCTCTTGCTAATGTTTTAGGAGGTCATATAATGTCATGGCTGAGTTGTATACATTAAAAAGAAAATAGGCATGAACAAAAAATTTTGAAACTGCTTAATGTTCCATTGGTTTACTGAATTTTCAGAAAATTAAAACAATTCATCTATGTATCCATTTTCTATTTGTTCATTGATGTAAAAACATTACTATATACATCATATTACCAAATAATTGGTCACAAACGTTTGTCTGAAAAGCTGTCAAAACTCATGTGATCATGTCTTTCATTTTCATTCAGTCGAACATGAAAAGAAATGCTCTGAACATTAGGCAGGAAAAAATTAACACTAATGTTAAGCTGTGTGAATAACTTCCTGAACGTAACAGAACTTACATTTCCAATAACAAAGAATATCTCATTTATGTCCTTAATAATTCGTAGTAGGAAGCAGTTAAAGTTAGTTAGTATGAAAGACAGAAAAATGAAATTATCCTGAAATTCAGCATTTAAAGTAAGGTTTATTCTGAGAATTTAGTAGTTGTGAATAAAATTGTTCCTTTGAAACAGCATAATGTCCAAAACATTTTGAACAATTTTGTATTTTATAGAAAACATTCACCAAAAAATATAGTGTTTCCATATAATCTACTTTAAAAAATGCTAAGAACATTGTGTACAGTATATATATAGTACTGTATATCACACACATACTGTATATTTCATATACAACTGTTACACAAGAGCAAAGGCTGGCTAATCCATACAGAATAGAACATTTGTGAGCTTTGATAAAGTTCAGACAAATCCTTGACATGGTGTTAAGAGGGTGTTGTTGCCTTTTAATGTGTATGGTTACGTTCAATAGATATTTCAGGAGTTCGGTCAGATATCTAATTAATGCAGAGAAGAGGCTTTAATTAGAGTTTGAATGGAGGGTAACTCATCTGGTTGAGGAGAGGTGGGACAGTGTAGCAGGCAGGAGTAGTTGGACCCTATGCGTAGCAGTCTCCGGTGGAGTCGGGTCAGGTGATGGACAGGGATCCGAGAGGATACCTAAACCAAAACGAGAGGCAAGGTCGAGGTTGAGTACAGTAGCAGGGTGTCAAAAACCAGTAAGGACAAAAACAAGAAAAGGGTTGTCTTCAGGAGAAGGCAGCCGAAGAGCAGCTCGGTGAGGAAACCTCAATAGTGAGCGAGGTCCAAGAGGAGAGTGAGAGTTTAAATAAGGACGAGTGCGGTGTTAATTGGTGCGTGGGCGTTTACAAAGAGTATTGTAGTGCTCGTGAGAATGCGGGAGCGCTTGCGTTGTTTGTGTGCAATCCGTGACAGACCCACTTTTAGTGGAGGGTGGGCCAGAGAACTGCTGCAAAGGAGAAGACGGAATGAAGGGAGGGTTATAAAAATGAGACCCACAAGCAAAGAAGCGAGAAGTATCATTTTCATATGTAGGCAGTGGAAGAGATTAGGGTATGACCTTCTTCAGTATGAAACTCCATATTGTATGTTACAAGCTCTGCTTCTGGACCACTTATTGCCTTTTTTGATAAGTCCCATGTCTTCCTGTTGTAATGCAGCTGTGTATAGGTTTGGATAGAACATTTTACAAATCGCTGCTGTTCACTCTGTATGGATTAGCTTTGCTAAACTAACCAGCTTTTCTAGTACAAACATCCTAGTTTAGAAAATTTGACCTGCATAAGCACATTTACATTGTTCAGTGCTCTGAACCCCATTAGTGAAATAACTGGCACTGAAAAGTGTATTACCGTGATGTACATCGCAGTGCAAAAACTCTTAAATCCGTTATGTTAAATCCGTTAAATATGTTATGTGTTTCCAAGGAACATATGAGTATCAACAAATACACTCAAAACCTCTACTAGTGTTTTCTATTACTATTTCTATTCTATTACTATAGCTTGGCGTGTTAATAATATAGCTCAGGTGATATTAATACAGTTTCTCTGAAACCAAGCCTGTCAGTTTGCATTCTTTAATTCACATTGATCAGAATCCTCAAAAAAACTGATCACAGCAAATCATGGTTAACTACACGTGAGCAGTCAAAATGAAGTGTTGTAGAAGCAAATCCATCATTTTTACCTATCAAATTACTGGTCTCATTGTCAGGTGTTCATTGTTATTAACATCATTGGTTCCTCTCTACATATCCATATAGATAAATGGTTATCTTTATACAACAAAAGACAGCTTAATCGCTATTAACTGTTAGGTCAAAACAATATAGCTAACATTTCAGTATATCACCAGATGGAATTTTGTTTCTGCATTAAGAAGGGAAAACAGAAGATCATTACATTATATATTTTTTTTCAAATGAACTATAATACTTATAAAATATAATACTTTTAATCCTATGAAAAACTTTTTTATTCCCCAGTATCAGAGCATCATAGGTACTTCATCTTGACAAATTAAGTCTTTGTAAGTCTTTGGAGAGTCTGACAAGTGTGAATTAACACTGTAACGCAAGTACTCTAAAATGTATTTATCATGAATATTCTCTTATGAACTTTCAAGTTGTCACTATAATAACATAAATGCTCTTTTCATATATTTTTTGCTAGACCATACTCTTACAAATCCCTTTTCTTAACTTTCTGTGTTTCTGCATGTTTACATTTTGTAGTGAATAAAATCTGGATAATAGAAAGGAAAAAACAAGTAAATCTGTATATCATTAAATCCTACAGTTGTGGAAAACGTAATAAACTCATGAGAAGAGGCCATTTGACCAAACCAGTTATTTTGTCATTTAGCAGATCTAAGGATCTCATCCCGCAGCTCTTTGAAAGATGCCAGAGTACGAGCTTTGACAGCCTGTCAGAGTAGCTTGTTCCAGACTCTTACAACCCTTTGTGTAAAGACTTGCCTCCTGTTGTAAGTTTTACATGCATTTCTAGATGGTCCTGCTTTACTGCTGATTCTGGAATCCATAAACATTTAAATATTTGTTCATATTTGAACATTATTTTGTCTTTCATTGGAGTCACTTTAGTTTAAGTGTTACATACTGTATAGATTAAATCCGAATGCAAACTGTGGCTTCCTTCAAAACCAGATTGTTTCGAATTATTTTGTAATGCTGAAAACTACTCAGAATGAGTGCATGATTCATGAGGTTTCCTCTTCTATTAAAGACAGCAATTCTAATGAAATAGATCCCTCTGCATAAGAACATAAATTTAATTCCTTCTGAATTCTGAAGGTTTTTTCCCCAATACCTTTGATGATTCTGAATTATTGGAAAAGGTCACCTCATAATCTTCTGTGTTCATGGCTTAAAAGATTAAGCTCTTGATTGCCATATCAATGTACAGTAGGTTACTGCTTTAAACTTGAGAATCTGGTTTCTTTTGTCTGGACCACTAAAGGAAAATCTTTTGGGGGAGCAATATTGTATATGATATTCTAAATGTGGTATTTCTAGTGCACTGTACAATACAACATTCCCTTATTTAAACTGTACTTTTTAACTGCATTTGTATCATTCTATTTGCCTTTATTATTTTCCGCACACATTCTTAAGAAGATAATAATATTGCAGCATACCACAGTCTTTTTTATAAATAACTTCTTCAAGCTCAGTGTGTAACATCTTATATTGTTTCCACTGCTTACATGTAACAGTCTGCATTATATTAAAATTTATCTGCCTGATAAACACTGGATTTTTAGGCATTTTCTTTTTTTTTTCCTCCTGATAAAGATTTTGCATGAACAGTGTCTTTTACCATTACCATATAATATAAATAAATATTATAATAAAATAAATGGGAAAAACATTTAAATATTTTAATTTAGAAATTCAGCTCTCAGTCCATCAAATGATTCAATGACGGCTGTTCTTCATTTGGAAGCACAGAGGTAATCCGTAGATCAATACTACATCTCATTCAGGAGATTTTTTTGAATACACCATTTTATTTTTTTCTGAACTTTCTAAATATATTGTGAATATGTGGTGAGAGATATTAAGACATATTCAATGCAAAGCATTTTAAACATAACCATTAGGTTGACATTCTGTATTATTATGTATTGTTGTCAAAAACATTTGTAGTTCTCTTAGCAAAGTTAGAAAAAAGAGACAGAAACTTTTGATTCCCCGCTTCTGCGGATTTTCTTTAGACCATTTTATTGAGATGATAACTGTTTTGACAATTGAATTAATTAAGGTAAATCTGTCTGTTTATGGGTAAATATCTGAAAAAAAGTTCTTTTGTTTTGAGTAGCTCATAGTCCAGTGCCTTCTGGGGCATTTAGATTTCTCATTAGTCAAAGAGCCTCTAGGCAGAGGTAACTAAATGCATGACCCTCACTTAAAAGGTCGACTTCACTAAAGTGTGGCTCGACTCATGCTTCACAGAGTCAATGTGTATGTGGAACATTTGTCTCAACATTTGTTGTGTCATCTGTCAAGTAGGAGAGTAGTTTCAGGATTTGTACAGCTCTCTTTTAAGAATGTCAGAAATTGTTGTTGTTGTTGCCGTTGTCTTAGTCACATAGATGAAAAGAAAGCAGAAATTAAGGGATCACCCATTATTGAATCATCTAAAAATATAACTTCTTGAGAGAAAACCAAAAGAGGTTGTTCGTATTCTTTTTTACATAAACTTTTCATAAATACATAAATATTAATCAAAGCCAAATGTGCTCTAGACATTGTGTCATAAAACATTAGTGGTAACTCTTGCAACTGTCCATAAAGTAAGAACAGCATATTTATTACTGATTGCCTTTTTTTTTACTGTGTTTTCATGACCATCCTATAGATGTTCAATAGGTTAATGACAAGTGCTTTACTTTTCAAAATGTTTTTAAGTAATTTACTATGGGTAGCACATTTAGTAACACAGTGGTTAGCATTGCTGTCTTGCAGCAATGAGTTAAATTCCTGGGGTGCAATCTGTGTGGAGGAGTTTGTTATGATGCCTGCAGTATGGCAGTGCCTACAGTACAACATCATATATTAACATGAAGCTTTAGTTGTTCAGGGAATGCACAAACAAGAGCTGTATTAAAAATGGAAGATACATTTAAAAAGATGTTATCCTATTCTTCAAGTCATATAATATCCCACCCAATAACACTTTAAAGATGTTCTTAACATAACAAAGGCCCTCAAGACACAGTCCAACTGAACCTAAATGACCTAAATTAGAAGACTGGTAGGCTTTTAACTTAAACTCTGAAATACATTGCAGAAAACCTTACAGCACAAAGAAAACCAGCAAACCTATTCTCATATATGATTAAGACTGTATTGACTACTGTTACTGATGCATTGCTTCAGGTGTATAATAGAAGGTCTCAGAGTAGGTATAGGTTTCATTAAGAGGTGGAGCGATATTTCTGTCAAAATTTTATTTACTGCAAAATAATAATCTATGTTGTGCTTTCATTTGAAAAAATATATATTTTTCTTATAAACCAAAGATATGTTTAATTCTTCATGACTTTACAATATTTCACTACGATTGCGCAGGAAACTCCATAATTTTGACTCTCCTTATATTGGCAAACACTATACTTTTTATAAGATTCCAGATATAATACAATTATTCATTATAATTATTATTATTTTATTATTGTTATGTTATTATTTTCAGTTTTTCCATTTATTCAATGTATTTTAGGTTTTCTTAAGATAAAATCTTATCGAATGCTGAATTATAAATTAATCAATTTTGCAGTCTGTGTCTATAAGGAGAGAAGGAGTGGTGTACTTTAGACCAGGGATAACCAACTACTCCCAGAATACCAGAAAGTTTCCATTTTCCAGGTGAACATTTAATTCCCTAATTGAACTTGTTACTGGCTTAATTGGAAACATTGAAGTCTTTCCTTCTTCTTAGGAAACTCGAGATGAAAAAAGACTGCCGGACTGCAGACTTTGGAATGGAATCGGGTTCCCGTGCTCTAAACTCTAGACTGTGAAGCCAGAGCATTCAACTGAGAAACCTTTGCAGAAGTTCCCAGGAGGCGAAGCAGACCACTGATTAAGGTACAGGCTTTGCCACCAAGAAACATCCAAGCTCTGTCACTGCCACTGAATTTTTGTGAGTTGGTTTTCTCTAACTGCTTAGCCTCTCTGAGACATGGGCTTTACTGCAGCAGATGAGATTCCTGCAGCATCAGTCGCTGATGTATTGTCCACTCCGTAGTCTTGTGTAAAACAATCTCTGCTTTCCATAAAGACTTACAGAGTACACGATTCCATATAGGCACAAACTACATATTTTGGAATGGAGAGGTTTTTTTTGGGACAAAAGTTTTAAATTTCATTCCAAAACAGAAAGCCTGGAAACCAACACAGAGAGGAGATTGTGAGACCTTCATGTTAATGCGAAACCTACCACTTGTCTCACCCCTGATATAACCCAATATAAAAGCTACTTCTACTTGTACATGGGTAGAAGCACAAAAATATTTTTATATTTTCAAAAATAAAGGGAGAGATCCCTATTAGCCATGTATGCCTATGTACTATATAAGGACACTGACTAATAGGATTTTTTTTACTTTTTAGTAATAAGTTAGGGTATGATATTCCCAGCCTAGATGGGAGATATTTGATTCAGCATGTTCTGTAGGTCAATCTGGATAAATTCCTTTGCTAACTTACTTTGTCATCATCATTAGGGAGGACAGTTAGTGATAGACACCTGGATGCAAAAGCTATAATAAAGGTGCAAACATTTGTAGTGCTCTTTTGCTGAATGTGTTACTTTGTTACTGTGTTATTTATGGTCTAAACAACCATTATTTCTTAAATGTATTTGCTATAAATGTAAGTAATATAAATGAAGAAAGTGAACAAGAAGCACAATTTGGGCAATGATTCTGCAGCTTAAAAAGTCCATTCATACAGTAGTTTTCTTGAATGGTCAAAAACTATATATCTAACCACAGTAAATGATCAAGCTGAAAAAATATCAAAATGATTAAAAGCAGGAATGTATATATAATGTTAGAAGTTTTGTCAAGAAAAAAAGCATACACTAAATTTAAACCAAAAACAAATATAGTGCAATGTGTATTCTCAACATGTATAGTTCATTTTATTGCTTTTTCTGTAGGATTCTCCCCCAAGCATTACTTTTGTATACATCATTAAAAATTGGGAACTTGGCTTCCTCTTCTGGCTCAATTAAACAGATGTAACTAATCTGGTATTACCTAACAACAGCCCAGCTACAGAATACTGATGCATTTCTGCCTTTATTTCAGACATATGTAGAGCATGTTTCAGTCCTGGCATTCAGCAGAATAAGTACAACATCAGTGAGAGTCGAGAGAAAATGTGAATCAGATGAGGGACACAAAGATTCACACATGTACTCACTTCACAAAAATGAAAAATGTAATATTATTACACTTGTTTTTTATTCCTCACCTTCACAGTGTAACAGCTCACATGAAATTAACTCAAGACCATTTTCTTTTCAGTAGCCTCATGCTTACAATACAGGAAAGTTTGATATTTTTTATTTCAGATGCACAAATACTGTAACATACTGGAAATGATAAAAATGTAAAAATCATAATACAGAAACTGATTTAATTTTCTCTTTTGTAAAGGACTTTATGTTCTCAGGCACTCAGGTGAAACTGAATTTTAATTAAATTAAAATTAACTCCAGAGCCAAATCTTTTCTAACAACTGATTACTCCTTTAATTTGGATAACTCTGTATAATTTGGAGCATTAACATTACAAAATACTGAGCAACCTAATGATTTTCATCTGATTATACTTTGGTTCATTGTTACAGAATCTCTGTTTCATTTACACATGCAAGAATTAATATGTGTATTGACTTGCAAGTAACTACTATTGACAGAGTAGGTATTTAGAGGATATCATTACCGTGGAGAAACAACTGACCTAATTGATGCTGGGTGCTTTATCAGTCTTCCAGCTTCCTGATATAGTACACTGCCTCAGGATTTTTCCATTCCACAGTAAATGCAGTTCAAATTAATATTCAACACATTAATCACTAACAAAATTAGTCACTTAACAAATAAGCTTCCATTAGATATACAAGACAAGATAATGTATATAGTTTGGGGCATTTACAAAAGTGTTGAAGTGAAATGAAAGTAGCATGAAAGGTTCAAATGTTTAACCATTGATGAGTAAAGTAACAGAAGTAACATTCCAAAACAGCCTGATTTCTGGCAATTGGGCATCATCTTGCTGCATGATGACCCTGTGCCAGCTGTGCCCATGAGTATGTCTGTTATTTGTAAAGAAAGGCCTTTAAAGAATCAGACAATTTGTAACAGTAAAGTGCAGCACACACTTACTGTCTTGGATCCAGAAAAGATTTCCTCTGCAATGGTGTCATGATGATTAGAATGCCAGACTAGTTGGAGACTATGTGGAATAGAGGTGTGTGTCCTTATTACTGGTTGTGGTTGTGATAATAATTTTCACTTATATAGCACTTTTCTGGACATTCCCCTCAAGACACTTCTCAGATAATGGGGACTCTTCTCCACCACACCCAGAGTGCACCAGTACACTCACCACACATCAGCTATCAGTGGGGAGGGGAACAGAGAAATGAAACCAATTCATAGATAGGGATTTGGACAGAACACTGAAGCAACACCCCTACTCATTTCAAGAAATGCCCTGGGATTTTTAACGATGGAGAATTTTGAAGGATGGCGCCTTTCTTACAGTATAGTGTCCCCATCACTGCACTGGCAGCCAGACAGACTGCAGGGTGAGTGTCCCCTACTGGTCCCACTAACACCTCTTCCAGCAGCAACCTTCGTTTTTCCCAGAAGGTCTCCCATCCAGGTGTCGCCAGGCTCAGAACTGCTGAGCTTCAGTGGGCTGTTGTTGCACGGTAATATAGCTCTGGATGTACCTGTAGCTGTGTATGAATAAACCATGTAAACTCTTGCTGTCTAAGTTTAGTGAATCATCCTCTTATTTGCTGAACATGTTCTCAACATAGTTTTAGACTTTTCCTGAGCAATCACTGTTAATGCACTTTAATACTGTTCTGGCGTCTTAGCTAATCACTGTGAAATACCACTGAGATCGAATTACCTACCCGCGAGCGTAGTTACCAAGTAGCGTCCAAAATTATTTTTCCCATCACAAGTCTAAACAGACGGCAAAGATTTTGTTAATTTAGCAGAGAATCACCCAGAGTTGTTCTGCATGTTTTATTCCCCCTGGAAAAGTACAAACGAAAACCGACACCCACAAAGAGGAATTAGTACTCCAAAGTGGTTACCTGTAATTGCTCATTTGATGAATTACCTACACTTTTCAAATACTTTCTGCCTCGCTTCAATATCATATTTTAAGTACACACCTTTTGAAATAATATACTTGTGTTTTAAAAGTTCAGATACAACTGTTTCATGTATATAATTATTTTTCTGCCAAGAAGCTTTCAGAGACGTGTCAGCTATATTTAAGGCAGCTGTCAATGTAAAGAAAACAAATCTAAAGAAATTTTCTTTACAATATACTCCTAGCCTTACAGACAGATTCATCCACTTTAAGTTGAACTGTTAATTTCAAATCATAATTACATAAATGATAGATAGATCCATTTTAAGCTGCTCTGGAGCAAATCTTGGATTGAGTACATAATGTAGTATACACAGAAAATGCATAATGTATGGTATTATACACTAGCTTTCTGACACAAAAGTGAACAGGCATAAATGCACATTCATCTGGTACCTTGATCATACAGTATCATGCTTTGCTTTTGTAACAGAAAAAAAACACTACAGTCCATCTGGATAAAACCTGTAAAATCTCCTTCCTACATTGTTAAAATGCATTTTTTAAATCAAAGCTCTGGCTTGGTATTGCCGGTGAACCTAAAAGATAAATTAATTTAGCCAGCCTGAGATTTTATTTTTGACAGGATCTCTCAAAACCAAATTCAGTCTACCTAACACTAATTCCTGAATACTGTATTTCACTTTGAAATGAGCAGCATTCCTGTTAGCAAAAATATATATATATATATTTTGGATTTGAAAAAAAACTCTGTAGTACTAATGTTATACTAAAATAATCTAAATACTCAAATAGAAAAAATGAGCTTTAAAACTTGATATCTACAGTTTTATGTTTCCTCACAATTGCAATTTCAGGTAATTCATTTCACAGCTGATCCAGTTCTAAGAAATGCCAAAATACAATTCAGTATTTTCGTTTTTAAAAGTCATTAAAATATGATTCAAGAAAAACTAATATTACACATGAGGCATTCTAAAAACGATTCCACTGGTAATTTACCAAAAGAGACGTATCAGCAAAATGTGAAACTAATACTTCATCCATACAATGTGAATACTGCTCTAAGCTTGATTTATCCTCATATTACATTTAAGTGCCTTGTAGAAACTATCAAGCTCATTGTTGCAGACAATGACCCCTGTCAGAGGACTGAGAAAGGTGAAAGAGGTCAAACAAATTGGAGGATCCAAAGCTTCACTGACCCACAGTGGCACTCCAATTACGCAGAAAGAGTTTAGTGTTCATTCTGTAGGCTACGCTTCATGACCCAGAACTAAGCAAAAGTAATATATGAATGCTGCGCACAGAATATATGAATAAAAATTCTTAGTGCCACCACAACAAAATGGTGGATGTATCCCTTTTTTAACGTTATCTATCTCCGATAGCACTGTGTTATTGAACAATTCCTCCGACTGTCACTACGGTATACAGCGACAGTTTTCGATCCACAAAGCAATGAAGCCATAATACAGAGTGACAGGTGACTGGGGGAGGGGTGAGATTTTCTGCCATGGGTCTGGTTGACAAGCAGCTGTAGAAACATATATGAATGGAATTACATATCGACCATTTGAGGGGCAAATAAACACAGGATTTTGAAAACATGATGAAGGATTTTTTTTTCAGCTGAAGAAGAAACAAATAACCAAAAAATATTCTATTCATAATAACTCCACATCTATAGCTATATTTATTATCCCATTAGTATACTGATTTGTAATCACAGGTATTTGCTGACAGAAAGGTATAAGGCTGGTATGAACTTTCCATGTATCAAGATAGAGCACAGTGAAGAAGTAATTTTAAAGTAAGCATGATATGCCATTTTTCATAGACGATATAATATTTTCAAAGCTGCTCTTCCCTCATCTTAGAAACAGGAACTTGGACAATGGGATTTAAAAAAAAGTTAACACAATCTACCACTTAAAAAAATGTATAACTAGGGGTAGTTCTCCTTGTTGTTTGTCTGTCAAATAGGTATTAATGAAATACTGTAGTAATATCTTAAAGAAACATATGGTAAATGAGACACTGATCCAGTTTTACAAAACACCCATTTGGTATGCAATTTAATACCAAGGAGTGTTTAATAGATCAAGAATGAAATGGTACAGTAGTTGAAATACTATTTTGCTCTAAGCCATGACAATATACATCCCCTGATCGCTTCCGAGTCCTGCATTGTTCTGCACTTTTTTCCGGAGCATTCTGAGTGAAGTACCCCGTTCAACAGTACAACAGGATCAGAACTCGACCTACTTCTCCACACATTACAGCCTAGCCTTTGGTTTCATACACTAAACCATGTGCTGTCCTGTACCCTGTCACTGCTAATCAAACAATAATGTAGCGACATTGTACTGTGACCATCTAATGCCTTTGGATCTGTACTACTAGGTCAGTGTTATCACAGTGTTAGTTTATAGTTGTGTAACATTGCTTGGTACTGAGAGGCCTGTCAGAGAAGGTGAGACCCCCTTGCAACCTGAATTCTACTGTGCAGTAGAGCTGGAGCAAAGTAGAGCAAAGTAGAGCTCTTTGCTGTCTGTGAAGGCGCATCTATGGCCCTGAATTCAAAGCAGCCTGTGAGCAGCTGTGCTTGAATCCTTGCACGGACAGAGCTGTAACTGTCACTGCTTTCAGTTGTAAAAGAAGAACCTGGCCTGTTCATAGTAAAAAGAAATATTGTACATTTTACAGACATTGCAGTAACCATCAAAGTTCAATTCCAACTTAGGAACAATTTAAAAGTTTTTCCAGGGCACATCTTTGCTAATGTTGATCAAAGCAATTGATGGTGTAGAATCAGAACATAGAAAGATTACAAACAAGATGATCCATTTAACTCTTTTTTTATTGACAGTAACTGAGTTATACACGGACATCATTTTTCTGTTTCTTCATGTATCTGTTTATTTCTAAAGAATACAGGGCCAGAGCTTCAACAATATGGCTTTTTTTTAAAGGCATGTTCTGTTAGTTCCCACTTGTCCTTTGGTTCGTGTTTTACTGTCATTACATCTGCAGATATGTATAATTCAAGTACAAATGGTGTATGAGTATAATTATAAGTAGTGTACTAAAGTTGAATGGAAGAAAAGGAGAAGCAATGAGATGATAAATGTTCTTATCAGACATTTTCTGTGTGTAACAGGGCCCATTTGGAACATAAGGAGGGAGGTAACCCTCTGGCATTTAAACAGCATTCCAGACCCTTTGAGTCACATGGCATGGTTGTTTTGAATTCAGGAAAGCAACACCAACACAGGAGGCTCTTCTTTTGCAATTGCTTGATTTATCTACAAGGTTGTAAAAAACACAGAAGAGTAAAAAAAAAAGGGAAAAATTAAGAACATGAGAAAATAAAAATAATAAGTGAGAGGAGGCTATTCCAGACTTTTTTTTTTTTGTATTTAGTAGTTAATTGATCCATCTCATGCAACTGCCAAGAAATGTTTCTTGAAAGAAGCCAATATACCAGCTTCAATAACATGTCTGGGAGCCTTGTTCCATCCTCCTACAACTCTCTGGGTAAAGACACACATGCTGTTCTTGGTTTTAAATGCATTTTTCCATAGTTTCTACCTGTGCCTGCTGGCTCAGGTTTAAAAAATTTAAAAAGATAAAGATATCTGTTGGGTTGACTTTGTCAGTGCCTTTGAGGATTTTGAAGATTTGTTTTAGGTCCTCTCATAGTTGAAGCTTAAAAATGTTCAGTTCCTTCAGCCTGAGAGAGTAGGACATTCCCTTAAGCCAAATATTAAATCAATCTTAATGATTCCAAAACAATTTTCTATAACGTGCTAAAAAACATGGTACAAAATACAATTTTAACATAGAATCCCCTGATATAAATAGTGATTTTAACTGTATATCCTACAGTTATTTGCCCTCCTATTTCTTCTCCAGATTGTCTAGAACATGTAAATATGTCTACATGAAAACCTATGTACTGTATATGTATTTTATTTTTAGGTTTATCCTTACATTTTCATTAGTAGTTTCTTAGCATTTGTATTTATAATTTATGTTTTTCTACCTGCATGTAATTCCCTGTACTCATCATTAAACATCATCAGGTGGGTAGCTGCATCACCATGCGTAGGCTGCATTACTTGGAACAAGTAATAGGTACTGTATATTCCATGCTGAAAAGATAAGAAAGAAAACACAACGTTTTGGCCATGGAGCCTTCTTCAGGTGTGAGAAAGACAGGGCAGTGACCTTACTGAGCTGTCTTTCTCACACCTGAAGAAGGCTCCACGGCCAAAACGTTGTGTTTTCTTTCTTCTCTTTTCAGCATGAATAAACCTATTACTTGTTCCTTTAAACATCATCTTCCAGGGGTTTGCAAAGTCTTGAATTGTATCTCTTTTTCTAAATCCATGCTGTTTTCTAGATATTTTATTTTCATATAGGTGATCCTGTTGGTCAGTTCATCTGCCTGTTTCCATACCCTGGCATATAATAGACATCAGACTTACTGGCATGTTATTACTTGATTCAGGTTTCTCACCATTTTTATGAATGGGTACTACATTGGCAATTCTCCAGTCTCTGGCTACTACCACTATTTTTGACAAAAACTGCAAAGAGAAATATTGAAGTTCAATGAAAAATCTTAAACAACTAAAGATCTTAATCAACTGGCCTCTACTTGCATCTAACCTTCTATGTTCTACTTATGCCCATCCGAATGACTGATGTCTTTGTCTCCTGCAGGGTCATTCGTAAGAAAACAGGACATCCTGTTTGTCTTGCTTTGCGGCTGTCCTTCCTGTTCAGGCTGAGTCATCTCTGACCTCTCCAAAGGGAAAAATGGCAGCAGACAGCATGGGCTCTAGCCCCACCACCATTGTGAGCAATCCGTTCCATCACAGACATCAGAATAAAGCACATTCACCTTAATGCAAGGGAGTAGGGTTGCCTGACAACACCTGCGACCCTTTACAGCTTTACAAAACTACTCCACAAGATTCAGTTTTCCTCTGAACCCCTTCTCATTCAGGCCCATGCTTATGCAGCTCCTGCAAAGGTTTTACTGTCTAGAGTGTGCAAGCTTTTGTAACAAAACATCCATGGCATCTAGTCTGGTAACATTATCTGCTAGCCAGGCAGGGTTAGATTTACCCCCTGAGGGCTGAGCACCCTTATTATAAGAGATGGGAAAATGTAATGTCAAAAAGTTGTGCGCCAAGAAAAAATTGTAAACGCTCCAAAATAGAAATAAGCCACTCTATTTCTTTGTAATGCAGAACTAATCATCGTTTGTGTAGATACTATAACTCACTAAATAAACATCCAAAAAATGTGCACGTACTGTATATGACTTTCTTGAGCAGTAACACTGTTAAACTATGTTATTACAAGACAAAGGTTTTGTATGCGAAAGAAACATTAGGAGAATAGAAGGGTATATACTATCAGATAAATACCATTTTACAAAAGAACATAAAATGTGTTTCATGTCACACCGTGACATTCTTTTTATATTCACACCATGGTCTGATATCGGAAATTAAAGTAAGACCACTTTTTCCTGGAGCTATAACACTGCATGTTCTACTGAATTATTTATTTCATTTGCTTATCTCATTATTATTCATAAACAATAAATAAGAAAGCTAACGTAATTATCTCCTCACATTTGCCACGCCCATGTCACGACGGGTCTTCTGGTTGAATGGATTTGACGCTTGTGGATGTGCAAACAGGGCCCCAGAGTGTTAGCCTGTGAGCTGGAAGCCTGGTGTGCAAAACGTCGGCTCCGGTGCTGTCACCCTTTCCAGCACGTTTGCTACTGTGCACATTGCTACTCTGTCACTTACAGAACAGACTTTTACAAATTTGAAGACAATTCAGATTTGATCTTTAAACTGTATGGCGACAAGTATTGTTCTCTTACTCATCATGAAATATCAGCTAATGACACACTGAAACAAGTAATAGGTTTATTCCATGCTGAAAAAAAGAAGAAAGAAAACACAACGTTTCGGCTGTGGAGCCTTATTCAGGTGTGGTAGCTGCGTCAGCATGCGTAGACTCCACGGCCGAAACGTTGTGTTTTCTTTCTTCTTTTTTTCAGCATGGAATAAACCTATTACTTGTTCCTTTGCAGGCTACGCATGCTGCCGCAGCTACCCACCTGAACTACTAATGACACACTGGTTTAATAGTAAGTAAATAGATTGGCTACCAAAGCCATTTTCAGCTGTTTAAAGTGGAATGAAATGAGAAAAAAAGACACTACTCAAGCAGTCCAGAGGGCTGCGAGTACGTAAAGTTCCATGAAGGTGCTTTGTCTTCCACTGAGGACCTTGTGCATGCATGATTTACAGTGTTGCAGTTCTGTGTGTGTTCTGACTGGTTGGGCTGCGGTGGCCTGTTTTAGGAGCTGTTGTTATTGGCTACTGGGGAGTCTATGGAAGTGAACACTTGGAAGCTGTTTATTCAGCAGCATGCTTATACCCATAAGAAGGTCGTTAATTCTTGCTGTTGCACTTTATTGTTATTAGTGACTTGTAATTAAATTCCTATTTGAGCTCATCTTCTGCCTCATCAAACGACTGCCTTGGCCCCTACTGTTCTTTTACAGTGTTTTATTTTTTCAGTATGTGCAGCACTAAGTAGTTTACTGTATATTATGTAATCATATTATTATGTAAAAGAAGACAAATGCATGTGTTAAAATAATAGTTGGGTGTTAGTGAATAATAACAGCAAACGGAATCCCTGAAAAACTTTGATCCTAATAGATTAAATTAGTAAAATTACTCTAAGTATAGAGACTTAAAATCTGTTTCTCACCAATAAAGTAGAGATGATTGGTGAAAATAATAAATCAATAGACTTTGGTCTAATGGTCTAATGGACTATAGAATGTGATCTCTCTCACATCTGGTTTACACCTGGGTTGCAATGGTATGATTCAATGTAAAGTTAATAATAAAATACATAATAAATAGAAGCAACCTACAAGTATAGTGAAAACCTCATTCCGAAGCACACAATAAGACCCTTTGTCTGGAGGTCAGTTACTGAGGTCCAGAGCTTTCAATGATGGAATGAGTTTGGACTGAGTAGGCTGGGGTTGTTATGGAGCGACAGCCTTTCATCATTTGTGTTAGTTGTTTTGAAGAATAATATGTTAAATTTCCTATTCATTAGGATGAGTAATTTTATCTTTAGATTGAATACCCCTATAGTATCTCAAGACCTGAGACTCTCCAAGACCATGGTTGGAATTAGCTCAACACCAGCACATTCTTCCTACCATCCAAATGGCCTTTTAGTTCATTCACAGCACCAAAATTGGAGTTGACATTTGTATCTGTGTCTCACCAAACTCCATTTTTATTAGCCTAATGTTTTTAATTCATCAGCCTCAGGGACATAAGAAAAATTATGTTCTATTCTGCCAAAACAGTAAATACCCCCCTTCTCCTCAGCAATAGTGGATTTAATCCAGGCAATGAAACTGATTGAGACAATAAGGTCCCAATGTCATTTTAATTTTCTCTCAAATTCTGCACCAGCAGAATCCTATTGTATGGTGTTTTGTGAGTCTTACAAATCATTCAAAAACAGGCTGGACCAGAAGTGCAGTGGTTAACATCACTGCCTTGAAGCACTGGGTTCAGTTTTGGGCCTGGGGTGCAACTGGCATTGCATTCAGAAATTCACCTTGTGTTTGTGTTCTGGTTTGCTCTGACAGTCCAGAGACATTGTCGTATTTAATTGGCTTCAGTGGGTGTGTGTCTGTGTCTGTCTGTGTGTGCCCAGTAATGGACTTGTTGGTTGTTTCTTTGGCTCCACCACCCACTGAATTGGATGAAGGGGTTAGAAATTGGATGGATGTTAAAAAAAATCTTCTTCTGCTTCTTCTTCTTAACAAGAATACATCATGCAATAGCAATTACAATTTTCTACTGACTAGGTGACATGGTACTCTATTTAACCCACTCTGTATACAGTACATGAAATACTGATAGCAATGATTTTTGTGTTTTTCTAGTATGTTTTCTGTAAACCTTTATATTCTGTTATTCTGTCTCATATTTGTAGAAATAGATGTCTTGTACTGTGTTAAGGCACCTTGTTTTGGCATTCTTTGCGTTTCAGTACATAACAAAATGGAAGGACTATATGTTCTGTGGATTGCCAGTAAAGTACAGATTGCTGTACGAGCCACAGGGCATTTTTAGATGTCAGGCTTAAAGAACATGACAGAATGTGCGGAAATGTGAGACATCACCAATGGCTGCTAAAGGGCACTTTAAGAGATGTAATCTTTTGCACCCAAACAAGCAATTAGAATTCAATCTCTGAGATCATTTCAAATGTACACGTGGATATAATATAATATAGATCTGTTGTAAACTAGAAAGTGGCTTTAAATCCAATCTTTACATAAATACACTAGAAAAAATATATTATATAATATACATTTTATTTATTTTGTTTTATTGTCTTAATTGGATAATTGTATAGTTTAGCCATTATATAATGATACAGTGTTTTTTATGGTGAAAGTTTTTTTTTTGTTTTGGGAATGTATATTATTTGTTTTTTATAAAAGTGGGGGATTCTGTGTAGATACAGTAGCCCAAGGGAGCACTAAATAGTGAAGGCTATTTATTATTTATGTGACAGCTTAGGGTTTTAATTACCTCTGCATAAATAATAAGAAAATTCCAGACGAACAAGTGGTTAAACATATTAAGGGTATTCACAAATTCATATGAAAACACAGTAAAAGTATTTTTTTATTGCATACATACTCTGAATGTACTTTATGTTTCCTTTACTTAAAGATACTGTATAGAAATCCTATCATTCTTTTTTGGGGGGGTTTGAAACCAATTTGAACTCTAGTTGTTGAAATCTTAAAAATAAAAAATAAACCTAATGAAGAGTATTTGTCAATTAAACCGGGCAGTACACATTTCATTCTTAGTAAGAAAGAAGACACCTTGTTATGGAAAGCAATGGATTAGATTGTCATACAGTTCTGATGTGAGGATGTGAACTGAAAAATATGTAGCTGTAGGAATGAATTGGAAACATGTGCTTGGTGGTGATATTGTTTGTCATACTTTACCAAAAGTGCCGCCAGCTCCTGAAAGCTGTGAGATGGCAAAGACTGTTAAATCAAAAAAGGCTTAAATGACTAAAAGAAATCTGAAACGTTTCCTTAATAGTGTATCATGTCTTTTGTAGCTACTAGTGACGTTAATCAATAAGCTTTATAAAAAGTCTATAATGTGTTTGAGTCATGGATATCCCTAAATGAGTGCAGATGGTGTGTCTTCAAGGTCCATTCTTTGATCAGGTAAAGTTTTTAATAGATTTTTTGGGGGCTCTGACAAATCACAATCCAAAACAACTCACAACAAAATGGAATGAGCCAGAAGGTCATTTGAACCTTGTGGTTTGAGAGCAAAGTGCGCCGGGCGACAGAAGGTGGCCCAGTGTTTGCAAGCTTTGCACACAAGCAGAGTCAGGAAGTCTGCCGGCATGCCATTTCACCCACCATTAACAGCTCGAGAAAAGAGTGTTAGTGGGGTTAAAGGAAAAGATGAGGAAACTCAATATCGGAGCTGCAAAGAACCTGCCACCTCCAGTCTTATTTGTTCAGAGCAGCTGTCAAAACTTTTAAAACCAATCTATATACAGTGCATCAAGGAAAACGCAAATGCATTTCACCATCTGTGAATTGCTGTCCTCTTGGAATTGACAAAACTGCAGCAAATTAATGGTAGACAGTGTATGTGCATTTGTGCATCATTAATGTCCTAATTAACATCTCTTGTTATCCATCTCTCTGTATTTCTGTACCACTACTTCTAAATACAGTGTCCTCCAAAAATGAGAGTCAAGAATATTATTTTTGCTATACAGTCAGGTAATAACTATTTTGTGATCACATGAATGATAAACACTATACTGTATATATGTTTTAGTTTTGAATAATTCTTTGGATATATTTGGCCATATTAGTACAAAAACTGCTTTGTGCTAAATGAACAGATTTCAAGTCGGTTAATAGTGAGACACATTCACTTTAAGTAAATTACAGAGTGTAAAACTCATTATTTGTTAGCAGTCTGCAAGCCACTGAGCTCACAGAACTCCTTCTGTAATGTTTTGAGTGGCTTTGTTGCAGGGCACTTTGGGTTCCTGTCTGTTCTTTGTGTGCTTTGACTTTATTTTGTTTCTTATAAAATGCCTACTTAACTGGATATGAGGGACAACAACATCCAAGAATTAAACGCTTTATGAATGTCTGGATTAGTTGGTAGGATAGGTCTGGCTGAACCTGCTTCATTACCAGCAGCCTTATGGCCATAGGAATAGGAGGTTCAGACCCCATTCAGAGTTAGCTGCACAGGTGGATGTGGAGTGGAGGATGGGCGGTTGAAACAAATGCGAAAGGAGGTGTTTGTGTTCGATATACAGTAGACTTTTTTCCATGATGATCGTTTCTAGCAACAGCTGTGTGAGATTAACTTGTCGTTGTTATCCCTCCAGAACTTCAGTGCATAATAAATTGAAACATGGACTTGGTTAATGATGACCGATGCCACCCAGGAGTTCATCAAGAGAAAAAGGTGGCAAACTTTAGACTGGCAAACTCAATCTCCAGACTTAAACCCAACTGAACGTGCACGTATGACACCTGGCCCATGAAGCCTGAAATTAACAGCCAGAAGCTGTTAGGGGAGAGAATAAGACAATAAAATTGTGGAGAAATAGAGAAGAGAGGAGTACTGTACACAATGATCAGCTACCGGGGAAGAGAAACAAAGCAGATTGAGGTAGTACTCAATATTCAATGAGGAAAGCAAAAGTGTGATAATAGCTAGTCTTTCCCCCTCTCCCTTACATTATCTATCAACAACAATGGGCAAATGTAATCATAGCTATTCCCAGCAACTACAAAATGATACAGCTCCAGCATTATATTTGGTTCTGATTTAACTCTTGACTTTTTCTCTGTATAAATAAAGCTTCCACAGCTCAAGTGTGTGTAATAAATCATAATTGACCGTGAGAAAAATACTGGTAAACATTCTAAAGATGAATGGTACTCTATTATGCATTATGAACTGGGCAATTAATGGGCAATCATGTGACATACAACTCTTAAAAGAAGAGCAATTTAGTCATGCACGGAAACCATCTAGTCATGCACAAGAACTGAATAGACTGGTTGTGTAATTACAATCTTTCCAATCCATATGCTAAATAATGAAAATAAATTCTAAAACAGTGCATGACCACCTTGGAAATCAAAACTATTGTTTTAATAGCATGCCAGACTGTGAGAGGTGTATTCATGATCAATAATGGTTGATGGCTGTAGGGGAACATGCATGTTCTAATCATCCCTATTAAATAATCTGGAGATAATTATGATCATTAGTCATCAGTTAATTATAAAATGCAGATTTGGCTCAAATGTTAAATCTGAGACAGTGTCAAAAAGTATCTTGGGTGGAAATAAGCAATCAATTGATTTGTATAATGTGTAAATATTAGAATTGTCACAAAGAAAAAAAAAAGTTTAATGATGAATGAAATACTCTACAGCATATGTGACCTCACATAAACCTGTGCTTCCCCTGCTCTTTAAGACTGTATTTCTTTTGATTCCAAGAACTCTGGAATATAAAACTCGCATGAACATCAACAGATCCTGGCATCTTCATTTTAACCAGCACTAGTGCAGGAGTTTGACATCTACCCCTCATTACTACTGCCAATTTATACCATTAAAGATAATGTTTTTTGTCTGCACCTATGTGGCCTTAATATACTGTATCACATACTGACTGTTGAAAATGGCCTGAATCTTCAACTGAGGCAAAGCTTTTGATAATGTTTGTTTGCATTTGATTTATGTTTGCTTTGGCACAAATACTAAACTGGAACAATACAAAGAAGATTTGCATTGACCCTGAGCAAGGATTGCATGCAAATTTGTAAAGAGTTCATGTCTTTGGGATTATCTTGCAAGGAAACACTTATTGCTGCCTTTAACAAGCTTTGGTCATGTCTAGAACATATTCTTTATAGTACATATTCCTATAAGGAATATTATACATATGTACATATACATATTCCTACATATTCCTTATAGTATCTTATAACTTACTCATAAACTAAAATGCTCCTGCACACGGTTAAATGCATAGTATTACTGCTGGAATACTGATTTTAATCTTATTTAATACTTTGAAGATGTGGCACATAAAATATGCTAAAATATGCTTAGCATATACAATATGCTAAGAGTGATCTCTGTTGTGGCAGCTGCTACTTATTCTTCAGAGCATTTACAGGTGCAAGATATGTATTTAATTTTTTTCCCCTGATATGTTATAACAATAACTTCACCTGAGTCAAAAAAGATAATGATGCAAAAAGCCACTCACGGTGAAATGTGAGGCACAAATGCCCCTTTAGCCTCAATATCCCACAACAAAGACAGTGGCTGTATGCCCCCCATACCATCTGCATTTTTCTTTCAGGCTTCCCAGTGTCAGCACACCTCCCAGAAATCTAAGAAACTGTGGTAGCTGTCCCTATAGCAGTTTTTCTTTCTGCTTCCCTCTCTCTTTCTACTGTCTCTTGCTCCCTTCTCCTCCCTCTCCACTTCTCTCTCCATTTCTGGTCAAATGTCTGACCACCATACCTACCGGGGCTTCCTCATTCACCTCCACACTGTCCCTAGCCAGGCCTAGGTGGGTACACTCCATTTACCCCTTTTTAGCTGGTGTCCAACTGATCGGTACCGACTGTAGATTCTTCTCCCTCCCATTCCTCTAACTGCATGAGTAGTATTCCTTCTTTTTGGGAGCATTCAGCCTCTAATTAGTTCCTTTCTAGCTAAGTTCAAAAGGCAGCTGCTTTCTTCCATGTTTATGGGCCAGCAGCTCATCTGGCCGCCAGTGCTTTCCTGTGCCACCACAGAGCTTCAATCTTGAAACTAGCTAGTAGAGCTACTGTACCAGCTATCCAGCGGCTCTCTTCCCACTTCCATTCAAACTGGGCATGTCACTATGGCACAAACCTCATAACAACATTGTCGGAAACTGGCTCGTACAACAATAGCTGGAAACCGGAAAAAAAAACAACAAATAGCAGTTCCTGTTCCACTTCAGCGTCACCTACTTTCACACAGGTACATCTTTCCAGTTATAGCCCAAGTCAAAAAGCTGTGTCTATAAAGTAATATGCCTAGTTTCCTGGAGGGGGGCAACCATTGGGCCACAACCAGGCAGAGGTTTATTTTGTCCCATTGGGAATTTCCGTTTTCCTCTCCGCCATGTCCATATGGTCTTCTATTCCTACACCATGGACCACTCTATACTTCCACTATGCATTCCATAACATTTCAGAGCCTGCAGGACACCACACTGGTTTCCCACACTGACCATGTTAGCTGGCCCTGCTACTGCTGTTAGCCACTAGTACTGTCACCTGCAGCATACCTGCTTCTCAAGCACTGCATCCAAGCCCACTCACTCATACAACAGAAAGCCTGCGTCACACAGATTCTTTTGTTTGTTGCACAAGAGCTAAAAGCTAAACTGCCTGGCTCTTATCCCAGTGTTTAAAACTCTGCACAGGTGTTTTTTGGGGATTGTTTTGGGGAGGTGTCTGGGCAGCCTCACCCTTATAGAGGTGAGCTACGCCAAATACGCTCTGCATATCTTGTCCCTCTCGTACATTTATTAGGATCTTACCAAACTTCTGATATTTGTGTTGCAGTGGAGATCCGCAAACTGTGGTTTATGTCCACAAATCTTGAACGAAACCAGCTCATGGCATCCACATATTTTCCTTCCAGAAAGCCAATCAAGCTGCAAACCATACATTGTGTGCTCATATGGTATTGTGATTTTGTAGGAATTTTGTAACTTTGAAACTATTTGATTGATTTATATCAGTGCAAACAGGGATATTTTCCAGTCTAACATACTGAAACACAGACCCTATTGCAATATGACTAACGACTAAGTATGATCATGTTGGTAAGGTAATAATCACTTAAAAAATTTATTGTAATTAAATTTCCAATCTTAAAACAAATAAACACCCGCCATTTGTCTTGTAAACAATTATTTTCTAGCATATTGTGCAATGTGTGGCACATTATCTTTTTGAATTATACTGTTGGATGTCTTGGAACTAGAAAACAATAAGTATTAATGAGAGGTTTCAGAACTTTGTTCAATATGTTTTTGCAGGGGTTAGATTTCATTTGAACCTCAGATACAACCAATTTGCTAACATCTGCAGATGACATATAACTTTATGGTATCTTATACCATAAAACATCCACTGCTAAATCTGACAGTTGGAGCAGTACAATCACAATGAAATGACTGAGTATACTGTATATCCCCTTCATCACAATACTCATCAGAGTTCCATAAATCTTGGGGGGAAAAGAAAGAATTGATTAATACAAGGAATTATCTTATAATGGTCTTTGGAAAGATTTATGATGGCAATACTTTTCCTTGCCTTTTTTGTCTAAAGAAAACAACTTTGCCTAGAACTTTGTGTTAACCTCTTTTATAAATGATGTTTACACCATTAAGCTTTTGTCTTCATTTCTGGCTTTGCTTCCCTCAAAATCACTTTCATTATTCAAAGTGTTCAGGTCTTAATTAAACGTACATTGGCAGCCGTCTACATTTTATCCGAACCTATCATTAATTGGCTTAGTTGCCTTATTTACACTGTATATTTTTGTAAAACCAGAGAGAACTGTCATGAATATAGGAAGTATTTAGATAGGTAAGTTTCATATCTGAGCCACATGGCCTCATTGGATCAAAACCTAAAACTTGGTTTCTGTGTCATTAACCAGACAAGAGAGCATGTGGCTACCCCACCACTCCCCCTCATCCATGATGGATGTCTGTCCATTGCTGGGATTACTGGCAGCAATACTGGTCCCAATACTTTTCACAAATTAGGATAAAGTACCTTGCTCAAGGTACAACAGCAGTGTTTACAGTGGGACTTCTTGACAAAAATATTTTAGAATTGGGCTTATTCAGGTAGGTATTAAATTTTCAGAGTAAGTTAAATGTTTTAAATTGCTCAATGGTAACCCAGGGTTTCACCTCAATTTGCTTTCCTTTAAAGCCTTGAAAACCTAAACGTAGACTGGTCAATATAAACACCAAGACATGAGGGGAAACAATTCACTAACTTAAGTAGTTTTTAGGTCACTTGCAGATTTGTGCAATACTCAATTATGTTGGGGGGGGGTTTCCAAGAAAATGTTAAATGATCATAGGTGACTTCTACGCTATTCTGCCATTGAAAATACATATACTGTGGAAGATGTCTACCAAGAGACCCTTCCCCAGCTGGTTGAAGGGAGAAGGGAGAGAGAAAGATTTCCTTTTCTAATGGGGGACTGCATGAGAGAGAGGAAGAAACAGTGCCAGATTACGGGGCACTAAATAGATATAAAAATACAGGGTAATATTAATCAAAATTAGCTTACTTCTACAGCCATTAGAAAGTGGTGTTATCATAGCTCTGTTTTTCTTGATTTAAAATAGGCCCTGGTTTACCTAAGCCAGGAGGTCAGAGCAGCTTTGCTCACTATATTATCAAAATGTTTTACGTTTATTAGTTTTGGATTTGGTTCCAACCTCAGTGAGAAACGGGTTTTGTGTAGTGTGTGTCTGTAACATATTTCACACATTTTCCACAGAAGGTAATATCATTTTTCACTTTTGCAGAACGCAAGGATAGATACATATGGTAAATAAATACTGTATCTACCAGCACTCCAGGTTAGCTAACTTCACAAAGTACAGCTGAGCCATGCTGACAAAACAGTTTACACATTAACACTAAAACTGTGCTTCTATTCAGCACTTTACGCACATGTCCAAGTATTCATTTTAATTATTTAATTATAAATAAATGTGAAGAACGTGACTATTTTTTTCAAAGCCATTTCTCAATATCAAATTCTTCATTCTTAATGACAAGGTGTAAAACAGTGATTTAACTGTGCAATAAACATTAGTTTTTGTATCTTTGTTATTTTTTTCTGATAAAATCACAGTATAAGTCACAATATTTACAAGACCTAATTTATTAAAATAGCAAATAGAGAATATAGGGTTAAAGAACCTGGTTTTGAGGGAATCACAAATAAACATATAAAGTGCAGTATACACAGTATACAGTACTGTACGTGATTATGAGCACACTGGCCACTGCTAAAAAAAATCTTTAATATTGTTGTGTTCAAAGGTTAATAGTAACCAAACAAGCTGAAGGCTATATTTAAAAATGATGAATAATTAAATAAATGAACTTTAATTTTGTATTAATTAGGAAAAATACCAAAAGCAATGTTCATCCCAGAAGGTTAAGTAAAGAATATTGGAACTAATGTTTTTGTTTGAGTTTGAATAAATCTGGGTAAGAGACATTTTTGGTTAATCTTTTTCCTATAGTTAATTTAACAAGAACTCTAAAATGCCTTTTTGTATTTTGTTGCCAAGTAGTGTATTGCTACAAAGATGCATAATCATCAGCTTTATAAATGTGAAAACATCTTCCACTCACCCTCCCTCACAAAGAGTAATGTGGAACAGAACTGTCAACCAGCACTTTGGCTTAATCTAAAAAAATATGACCCCATCTCTCATTGTTATGAGTTTTCAAACCCCAAAACTAAAACAGCATAGAGTCCAAGACCCATGATTACTGCATTAATGAATTGTAAATTGTTACCAATTCCTGGTCGGTTTGGGTCTGTTCTTTTAAAATAGTTGTCATACTGCCATGTTTTAAAATGTAATCTTGTTAATAAAAATGAATAAAAAGATTATATCTGCAAACACTGCCATTGTAAATATCGACTACCACCTGACTAATGACTGTGCGCTGATTATCAGATTATTAGTTAGGTTAGACAACTTTTAATATTTATAGCATTTAAAACATTTAATATTTTGTGTTTTCTCCAGAGTGTAATTCTCATACAGTACTTGTGACATACAGTACAATTGCATTATTAATTGGAAAGAATGCTGTTTATACTTGTAAAGATACATGTGGCCAACAGCACCAAATGTTAAATATGGATATTATAAACGTTAATGTTTAATAACATTAAAACAAACATCTATTGAGTCTTACTTTAAAATAATATGGGGAACATTTTATTTTTTATATAGTTTTTTTTTCGACTATCCGTACAAAATGTGCATGCATGCATTTACAGTAGCTGCATAACCAGGAACACAGTAGCAAACGTGTTATTGTTCAAATATTTATAAATATACTGTATGACCATCTTACCAGTAGTCCCAAACAACGCTCGATATAGCCTTCATTCCAGTATCAACTTGAACGTACAAAAGGCTTGTGAGGAGCAACAAAAAGCTTCACATATTAAGGAACCGCTGACCCGGAAAGACTGCATTAAGTGGTTAGCGTAGAGACAAAACGTTTAATAATAAAAATGCGTTTCATATGCCATTGTGGCCTTTTTGCTTTTAAAAACTATTTTACTTTGAAACAGTATTACATTAATGTATATAATGACATTGGATGATAACTGCAGAGAATAACCGCATTGTACTGTACATCTCTCCCATGTACAGTATTCTATATAAGCTTCCCCCTTGGTACATGAAGTCACACTTAAAGTACTATATGCCGTTAGTGGCTTCACTGAGAATGTTTGACATTCATTCACAACAACAAAACCCATAACTATAGTTATCACCATATAGATAACACGATATTTCAAAATATTATTCTGCCATCCACTTTCATTATATAGAGACCGATTGAAACAGGCCTGTTTTGTGCTACTTCGCAAATAAAATATGAGAGGATACTGCAACTCTTTTAAATCATTTTAGTTAGAATATGGAAAATGTTTTCCTATACTATATAAAGTGTACAGTGCCTTACCTTAACACTCAGTTTTTCTTCGAAAGAGAAATTCGTTTAATTTTACAGAAACACTGCTGTGTTTGATGTGCCATCGTGTTAAATTTAAAGCCTGTGGTACATCCACCTTTTTGATCGCTTTACCTCCGCATTTTTTGCTATTGGTATTCATAATCCTCCACCATTGTTCAATGAAATAGTTGAAACGCATAACACACGATTTTGCTACCTGTATGTTTCGACATCGTTATTAAAATACATTTCGAAACCTATTTTTACTATCTTAATTTTCAATGTTATAAAACATTAAATGTATGTATAATAATTTGACGTTTTTGCTGTGAAGCAATTATCTGCATGATAAACCGCGATACTATGTAAGAAATGTAGAATTTGTTGTTCTGTACGTTTCTGTTAAGTTGCATTAGACAAATACAACTGTTTTGCAGATCAGATTATATCGGATTTGTCAGGGTTCATTTGCTGTCATAAATGCTATGATAAATCACAAGCTCTGGCTTTGTGGAAAGAATTATCTCATAACCTACAGGCGCACCTGTAGTTTATACATATTTCGAGAGTTCTCAATTGTCAGGCTTCACAATTGTTCTGGGAATACTAGATACATGCTCATGCCTGGTTGAGTAAATTTACAGGTGAGGTTGTCTGATTCTGTCCTCGAATTGCTCGAGTCTCAACAGATGCAAACTGTAGACATAGAGCGTAGTCTACAATTATTTACTCTGAAGGTTGTAAAGATTTACGCAAATCAAGTTAAAAAATGAATTACTCGCATACTTCAGATGAATACTAAACAGTTTTCACAGCGACTTATTGCATTTAAACAGACATTTGCATGTTATTCTTTTGAGGAAAAACAACGTGGAATATCAGTGGAATCAGTGTTTAGAGCCATTTATGACTATAGACCCGATACATATGGAATACAAATATTCGCCTAATCAGCAATTCTCAAACTGGTGAAAATAAAACGGGGGGAAAATAAAACACTTTTTTATACACACTGTCTTCTTAACTATTAAAGGGGTCATTTATCCAAAAAAAAGCTGTTATGTTGTGACAGCTTGGCAGAAAACAGTTCTATAACAAATTTAAAATTTCCTCTCAAATACATGTTCGTGCTTATTTCTCCGCTATGAAGGAATCAGCATGAAGTCAGCATTTTCTTCTCCTTCATGTCTAACCTAATGTCTTTTCTTTATGATTTTATTTGGCCGCTGGGAAATTTTAATCTGCCTATAACCACGAACTACAGTATTCCTGCATGTGCAAATCATTTATGATTTCTTCCTCACAGGGGGATGCCGATGCCAGATAATAAATAAAGATTATATTTTGATATTTGGTATTTTTATTTAATTGAATATGTATAGGCATACAGTTCTAAGTGGAGCTCAGATATTGTATATTTGATATCTAAGGATGTGGGTTTTGACATTCAAACTGTTTTTCCCCCAACTTGAACTTGGGAGTCACTTTCCTTTAATGTCAGATTTATTCAGCTGAATATCCAAACACCGCTACCGCCGTGTGGAGAAATTGGACGAAACTACAAAACGTAGCTAAGTTGTTTGTTTTTTTGTAAAATGAATGCATTTTAATTTGAAATGCGTTTATTTTTCACTTTTAAACTGGCTTATTTCATCATTGTCTTCACAACTTAAGTCATGCAACAAATTTTGGTCTGAGATCCGGCCTTTTTTACAATTATAAAGGTGAGGGATTTTAAATCTTTAAATGTTCTTAAATATGCAAAACATAAGCTTGAATATACATTTGGAAAATAAGCAGTCCTGTATCTTTATAAACGCGAGTTACGGGCTTACATAATCACATTCTTATTTTTCTAAGCTTGTCTTAAAATACGTACTGTGTGTTTTTTAGTTTAATCTTTGAATTAAATTGTTTTGAATCTGTTATATTACAAGAAAATATTTATTTCAGATCTTATTACCTCAATGAAGACACTTAAATACAAATCTGAGAATTTCACATTTGTTTTTATATGAAATGCCTTATTCCCCCTAGAGCTGCTGATGGATAAACCAGGGGGAAAAGGGGTATTAACCACTTCAAAATACACAATATTTGCAAGAAAAACACATGTCCGTAATAAAACTATTGAAGATGTATGAACGCCATTATTAGGTAAAATAATAAAGTGCACAATAAAATTATAATAATTACTGTACAGTTTTAAAATTAGATTATTTTAATAAGTCAAGACAAAGTGTAAATAGTGTTACCTGGCTGGGTATAGGAGGCAAGCAACAAAGGTCGGAAAATTAATATAATACACAATATAGTTTTAAAAGACATGCTCAAAAAAAGTTTATACATTCATTTTAAATATATAGCAAATGGTATTAATTTAAAAAGTAATCTTTATTAAAATTCAGTTTATATAAATGCATGCAAAGAGTTTTAAACTGATTGTCTTTGGCTGTGTTCAGTACTGTAAGAAATATTTAATAAATACGGATGTAAACAAATCGTAATTGCTGTTCAACTGACACCACATACTGGTTAAAAAAATCAGGAAAAACTATGAGTCATTAAAACTATGTAGACCAAATATTGTTTATCCAAACATCTGTACCCTAACTTACCGTTGTCTATATAAAAAGGTCATTTTCAAAGGTTTCAGGTGTAAAGAAACAGTCACATACACTCACTTGTAAATCCAAAATATCAAAATTGTTTACGAATAAAAAAGAATTTAATATAGATATACTTGCATAACTTTTGTCGGGCATTTTTCTGGCTTTTTCCATAAGTGTAACATTTACTTTTTAATAAAAATGAATTGAGAATCTTAATGTAATATAAACGAAAGATAAATGATAATAATAAAGCAGTTGTCAACTGAAGCCATATTGGTGCGAAATTCAGTTCGTCTTCCACATGCAACTCAAAAGTCATACATCTCCATCGAAAAGACTGAAATATTTGCTGGCGTTTGAGAAACATAGATAAGAAGCGCTACTTCCAGGATACATAACAGGAAAAGGCATTGGTAACAGACATCTACCCAGTATATTGTTGTCTTTGTAGAGTGCTGGAAATTGTACAGTCTTTCCCGCATCAGCAAAATGGTCAGCAGAACTAGGGCCTTCAAGTTCTGTAGACAACTGTCTTTTCAATTTATTCCTGCGATTCTGAAACCAGATTTTAACTTGAGTTTCGGTGAGTTGTAAAGAATTCGCCAGACAAGCCCTTTCTGCGCTGCTCAGATATCTTTTCATGTCAAATGTAGATTCCAACTGAAAAATTTGTCTCTTCGAAAAGATGGTGCGAGTCTTCTTTTTGGTCATCATTTTGCTTTTCTTGCTGCTTTTGTTATGTGGAGCCCCATCGTCGCAACTGTCTGTGCTTTCAGTCCTCGGACGTGACTCCCTGATGTTCAGAGCATCTTCTCTGCAGACAGTGAGGTTATGAGCAGTGGCGTTACAGACTGAGTCTATCTGCTCTGTGAAATTAAGTGGTAAAATATAATTCAGTACATTCATTTTATAACTGTTTTTCCAACTCCCTCACGTACATTCATGTATTTTATGCATTCGACAAACTAATGAAAATTAATTAAAAGTCGCCATGCAGTATAACAGTACCTAACTATGGATTTATATTAGAAACATCTACTTATATGTTGTTATAATAATAATAAAATAATAATATTAACCTGTTTCTTTGAGTGCATAGTCGACTTCATGTCTGTAATTCACTTCTTGGTCTTCGAATCGGTGATGTAAATCATTTTTGCTGTCCGTCGCTATCTGCACTTTGGGGCGAGAGACGTCTAGATCTTTGCTGTTTTGCTTGAGATTGAGAATATGGTCAATGGTGAATTTCAAAGAAGCGGTTCGGCATTGCACGTCTTCTTTGCTCATATTCCCAGACATTTACAACAGCAGCCTCTGCCTTTGGAATTATCGCCTTGTTTCCGGATAACTGTAGCGTCTTGATACTCCAAGCACCATTGCTCCAAGATTAGAGCTGCAGCACCAGATGGCTGGCAGTTATTCAATGAACCGGAAGAGCGTGGTTTTGCAGCTATCGATTGGCCGAATGGTAAACACAGTGTCATGGCCAATAACAGAAGAGGGCGGGAGCTGAAAGCTGGCGTGTTTTAACTGCTGGTGGAATGTGAGCTAATGTGTTCAATATTTTTACTATACGGGTGAAGATCCAGTATAAAAAAGGGTATTATCCGGATATTTTAGCCATATAGACAGGAAATATAGTATTGCATGTGAAGACTGGTTAAATCATTCGTCTCTTTTGCGTATTTAAGAGTTTTAACAGTCGCAGTATCGGGCTTTCAAATTCAATCGGTGAAGTAATTTCTCAGTTCTCCACCTGATCTGCTGTCGCAGAATGTCTGCTGTGTGTCTCCATTGTTGAGCTCTGCGTTTCAGTCATGGTCGAATTGGGTCCCTTTCTATATGTAAAGCGCTTTAGGATTCTTTGAAAGGATGAAAAAACAACAGTGTTACCACTTCTGCTCCTCTTTGTAATACCAACATTACACGGTGATGGGTACCTAGAATATTAGCCTACAATAGAAAATACATTTCGCGTTTAAAATCGTTAACTGACTTTGTCATAGGTTTAAAGGTCAAGTAATCATATAGTTACAGTAGTGTCACGAAATTATATTTTGTTTTACGTCGATTGTGCATAAATATGAAATTACATATAGCTGTAATGTATTGATTAACTACCTATGAATTGTACCACTAAAGTATAACATATCCTAAAAAGGGTAATGAAAGTTCAGTTCTGGTTACTACTAAACTAGACATCTGCAGATGCAATGGCCTTGGATGTATTAGTTATGATGATATTTGCATTGCAATGGCTTGTTATTGGGCATCATTTTCAACTGGCAGATATTACTAATAACAATAACGAGTACATATACTAGTAACACTTTATGAAAAATGACCAATGCAGCGTAGGTACATTCAATTGAAATAGTGTTGATAAAGCTGAAGAAGCTGTTATTCATGCTATACTATTCTACAGTCAAAAATTACTCATCCCTGTTGTAACCGAATCACTGAAGGTCAGATGTAACAATCTGTGATTCCTATGATTTTCTATGTAATCCTCTATTCTTATTTGAAAATGACAACGAAGTTTATTTGTTTTGTAATTAACACCATTGCCAGAAACTAACATGCATCTAAATAAATAAAAAAATATAATAATTAATAGACGGAGAGAGAGAAAACACCTCACCTTTATCCACTGGAAAGATGGTAAAAGGGGTGTAATAATACTATTAATCATTGTAAAAATGATTTTTTATGTCATTAATTGATGTAATCATTTTTTTAAATAGCTCTTATCACGTTGTAGGACTACTTCTCGGTTCAAATAACAAACAACTGTAGATTTAATTAGCTGACATGGAGCTTTACCTTCAACTTAAGAATTCGTGAATATGCCGTAAAATTGCAATATACAGTAGGAGGTGCTTATATTACTAACCTGTACAAAGGAGACAGAAGAAACTAATTCGTTTTTGAATTTGAGTATTAAGTATTGTATAGATATCTACATCTACACAGAGTCTCTTACATCTTACATACTTTCTCAAAACAGAAAATAATTCTAAAATAGAATGATTTAACCACGACCCTAAGTAACTTTTAGTATTATTTAAATCTATAGAGTAGCGTAATTTTCACCGATTATAAAAAAATGACCTTTTAAGTTCTCTTAACTTGAATGTGCATATTCTTAAGGCTTCATTGGACATATTGGCTCTTTTTGAACTATATATTTTAAAACCAAGATACATTTATTTATTCTGAATTATTACTGATTACTTAAACTACAATTGCTGCTGACAGTGCTGCTACAATTTTACGAATGGTAAAGCCACGCATTGTCGGGAACACAGGGTGATTTGAGGATTAAGGAGTGATTCAGTCACATACCCCAAAAACACAAAATATGACGCAGTCTTCTTTTGCAAATAATATTTGTATACATTTTGCCTGAAGTAAATACATAGCCTTTACAGTTATTCTCTTCCCAGTGTAAGCGATAACCCGCTTCGTCTTTAAAGGCGAATTAGTGTGTTGCGCAAATGAAAATACTGTTTTTGTCCAAGAGAAGGGTAACTCTAAGTGTTTATCAGCGTTAGAGATATTAACTAGAATTCTTAGTACAGAACATATCTAATGCTCATTTCTTTGATTTGAGTATTTCAGTGTTCAGTGAATTGTAAAATTAGAACCCTTTTGAGGTATGATGTTCTAGTTGACTCTTAATCAAAATAATAGTTTTCACAATAATGGAAACACCTGTATAATGAGGTAACAACACTTATTTCCACTCCCTTTTTAAATTCCGCTTGTTCAAATAATAGTCTCGAGACATGAACAGAAATAGAAGCAGCCTATGCATCGATTGATTTTCGTTTACATTATGGAGTATTCATTTATAACTGTATAACTGGACAGCCACATCTATCTATGGTGGTGAAGACCTAGTGCTCAGTTTACTGAAACCACTACCAAAATCTCGATCTTTTATCTCTTGTTATTCTAAGATGTTGAACTGTTTTAAATCAAAACTTCAACCTACTCCTGAAATGCAAGTTGAAAGAGTAATCCTCGATGACTGTTTTTTTCCTTGCCAAAGGCTTCTTCCTTCTGCGTTGTGGTAACTAGTCATCATGTAATTTGTGATTGGAAGTGGGTCAAGAGTTTGATTTAATCTGGGCCTTCATCTATAATGTTCTACAGGAGGCATCACTTATGCTTTGAAACAGAGGTCTAATAGATCTTATTAGCATTAAAGAGTGAGATTAACTAACGCATTAAAAACATATCATAAATCAAACATGTTCAAGAAAAATAGCGAAAATAATGGACGGTGTTAAATTTGTGCTTAAAGCAAACGTTGGATTTGAACAGATTAAAGTAGAATGACAAGTAACAGGTATATACGTAAATCATCATATGTGATAAGCATTTAAACATATTTATTTTTATGCCTTTGCACATGGATATCCAAATCACATTGTTCCCTCCAATTAATCCTGATCATTTTGAACTTCGAACTAAACCTGAGTATAGATACTGTAAGTAGCCTAGCTTGTTGGCTTAGAAGTTACTGTACAGCTACAGGCTGTAGTTTTAGTTTAAATAAGTTGTTAAACTATTGAAGGACCCTAAAAGGATAATCATAGGTATTCGATAACTTTCTATGTTTGGCTATAAATGGTGTAATTCACGTGCACGTAACTTCAAATAGAAAAACATTGTGGTGTCTGTGTTTCAGATAACTGTACTTCTAGAAAATTAGAAAATGCTAAAAAAATGTAACCGCCTGGAAGTTATCCTGTAAACCACTGTACAGTATATTTGCTGTATAGTGTGCTTTTAAGATAAAGTATCATTGTGTGCTTAGATCCCGCTTTTAGTTTGAGAAACGTGAACTGAATTTGCAAAGTGGATGAGCTTCGGAGCCTGTTTCATATTACCTCTTTGAGTATTCATTATTTTCTAAAAGAATATCTTTTTGGTTTCCAGAACTTAGTATTTTATTCAATAGCGTTCAGCAGTGAACTCATTTTACCTCACCGTTTTATCTAAGAGGCTTTGTGCTGAAACGATACGGACTTTAAAACTTAGTGAACAAGAAACCAGGAACAGAAATAATATAAGGGATATTAACACTTTACAGTGATAGTGCTAAATCCGACGCTGGCATCAGAAACAAAAATATCCAATGGAAGGTGTTGAGAAATACTGCAGTGTATCGAGCAGAACATACAGTATGGCTTATCAGCAACTACAGCAGAGGCAAAGGATTTGTTTTTTTGTGTTGAAATAAAATAAAAGACAGTACAATTATTTGTAAATTATTTATTTGTAGCTATTCAGTCGTGGATACGTGACAAAATTGAAAAACAAGAATTGAATAAAGTTTTTTTTTGTAAAATACTTTTAAAGAATCCCCTTCGCAAGGTACTGTAAAAGGCGTGGGCTGTGACCCCGTATTGATCAGAATATTACCCAGAACTTGCCCATAGGTAAGATGTAATTCAAAAAAATTAACAAAAACATATTGCTTAATTTATATATCCATGAGGATTAACACGTTTTAAATTAATGTTATAATGTATTGATTTATACACCTTTTTCACTGTGGATGCAGCAAACAAACGCAATTTTCTGCATCTACTATCCAGTGAATTATTGCACGTCTCTGATTCAATAATAAATCCACCAGAAATATTTGAAGTGGAAATATTATGTACTCTTCTTATTACACAAAACCTGTCATTTGTGACCTTATAAAGGACATTGAAGAGGGGAAGGCTGTAACGGGATAATTCACAGTACTCGAAAAGCCAACTAATGGTGGCGACACTTGAGGCACACTAAAACCCAAGGCAGGAGGAGTTGAGTTTTCGTGGTATAAAATTGGAACTCTGACAATCCTTTGAGCCGAATGAGAAAGGTTCGCTGCTTCCAAATCCGCCGCTAATTGTCTTTTCCATTTGTTCCTTCTGTTCTGGAACCAGATTTTCACTTGAGTCTCAGTCAGATGCAGCGACGCCGCCAGTCCCGCTCGCTCGGAGCTGCTCAAGTATCTTTTCATGTCAAAGGTAGATTCCAGCTGGAAAACTTGACTCCTACTAAAAACTGTACGAGTCTTCTTTTTTCGGGCAGATTTCTGTTCTGGGGTTTCTTGATCAGGCAAACCGTGGAAAGTATGTAGAGTATCATCCTCCTTTCCGTCTGCTGTGTTTTCCTCCTGCTTTCTCTCGTTCCCTTCAGTGGGCTCAGAAATCCCTGGAGAATCCCGGTCGCTAGCTGTTCCAGAGTAGCAAGCGTCATCTAAACTGTGATTCTCCTTTGGACCTGAAATGATAAATATGCCATTTATATATATATATTCGTATTGGAAAAGGAACCGCGACGAAACGCAAATACCATTAATACATTCTTAAGGATAAAAAATAGTATTATCTATGAAACAAAAATAAAAAAAAATAAAAAAACAGCGACCATTAAGACAGCCGTGTTGAAAATGTGCTGTCTCGAAAATAGTGATCATGTATTTTTTCTTAAAAAAATAATTATACGCAACTCATATGGGCCTAAATAATAACCTAACTAAATGGGGCTTCGATTGGTTTAATACATATCATTTAATAACAGGATAAGGAATAATTCTCTAAATGTAACAGTAATTCTAGAGTGTAACATATGATTTACAAGACAATGCTTAGTCCATTTAACTGTTTAACAATGTGTCCTAACCTTGATATGCTCGCATAAGCTTTTGAGTTTGGCATTTCCTCAAATCCACAGAACTATATTTTAAAAGCATAAATACTGTAACCAGTTTAATATTTACTGTACGTCCTTAATATACAGTAATAAGTAAAGCCTTCAATCGTTCTGAATTTGCAGAATTTACCAAGAGTTCACCCTTGCTGATTTTGAAGGTTTTAATAAATGAGGTATAGCCTAAAGGAAAAACTGAGCAGCACAGTCCAAAAAAAGATTATTGTTCATTCCGTTTGGGAATATTTAAATACAAATGCAACGTGTAATGCAATAGCAACCTGCAGTATGTGCATTTGCGGCATGATTATTAAACTGATGAAGAAACAATTAGGCTCAGCATTTGTACTCCAAACTGTACTGGATATAAAATATGTAGGCCTTATATTTCAAGAATAAGCAGGCTTGCACGTAAACATTTTGTGTTTTAACTCCATATTTCTGAAAACGTGAGGGAGAGGTGTGTGTATTGGTGGTAGGGAGGAACATTATGAAGATCTGCTTGAGTCACATCTATAGTATGCTTCTCTTTTTTACAGTAATATAGACAACTTCAAATAAATCACATACAGTAAATGAACAATTTACAAAATTATACTTACTCCCCAGTCTTTCGTGTGCTGCACAGTTCAGCGATGCTCTTCTGTACCATTCCAAAGGATAGATCCTCAGAGGACAGTTCTGCGTACTGAATCCAGCATTAGATACTTGACAACAGATTTGATTGCAATGGCTGACTGCGACACCGCTGTGAAAAACCATCTCTTTACTGCAGTCGTCTATATTATCCTGAATTGTATCCCTCGTCTCTTCTTTTCTGTTGGATCCTAGCAAATTTTCAATAAAAAACGAGGAAACCCTCGCAGATGTTGAATTCTGGCTCTCCGCCGCTTTGTCAGGCATGATGTCCGCTTTAATTTCTAACTGGTCACAGTGTTGGTCTTCCCTTACTTCGGTAATGCTCTTTTCACTTCAAATACAAAAAACGCATTCCCTTCTGTACGTCTCGCCGTCTTTGATTAACCATGTCAACTATTTCCTAGGATGAAACCCTCTAAAATAACCACATAAAATTCTAGGCGCCAGAAACTGGGAGACAGCGGCAATGCTGAAGTAAAAATGTCAAGCAAGTTAAACGCTTAACAAGCAAATAACATTCTGCGATTGGACGACCACAATAGCAAATGGGATTACTCAAGAAAATAAGGGAATTACTTGCAATGAGTTCACTACTCTGTTAGATAGTGTGCCTTGGGGGGCTAGAGAAACCCTGTCAGTCAGGGGCTTTATTTAGGTCAATTAGGGAGCAAATCAAAATACAGATAGCGGTGTGTAAGGCTCGAATTCCACGTCAAGTGAAAGAAAGAGGTTTAGAAGAACATGATACAGTACCTCCTATTGGCTATTTGTGTCTTCGCATCCTGTTATTATTTCAGAAAGGAAAGCCGGAGCGAGGTAATCCAAAGATGCTAAAGACCACATTTCTTTTTTTTTCTTTCGGGTTCAGGGCTTTCAATTTTTAATCGTCAGTAAGAGGTTTTTTTAATGCGAGTAAGATACAATACTTTAGACATTCATTAAGGCATTGTAAAACCATGCGTTGTATGCTATAGTAATTACATCCCGCAAATGTAGAGCTTTTGACTTATTTACATTGTAGGTCTAGATAGTATTTTTAGGAACTGAACTATAAACATGGGTTTTGGAGCAACAGCAAAGTGATATTTTCGTAATTCGGTGCATTTTATAAGCTGTAGATAATGTTATTAAGATACTACTGTAGTTTAAGGGTAATATGCTTACTGAACCTCTGTACGTATAGAGAGATGTTGTGTGTTGCCTGTTTAATCACTGCTACACATTTTCATCCTTTGCAAAACAGTTATTGTGACCACGCCAGCCTTTTTCAATACTTCCTTGTCTCACCAGACAATAAAAATTGACATAACAATCTTTACAAGCCAATTAAAAAACTTGCGAATAATAACTATCTTCATTTATTTCCCTTAGGTACTGTATATACAGTAGAGCCAATCAATGGTCATCTAAAGATAGCCCATTTCGTCTTGTCGTCATCTAAAGGACGGTAAGTGTTAACGCAAAATTTACTGCCATATACTGTAACACTCTCAGGTGAAACTGAAGATTCACAGAATATCTCAAATAAAGGACATCCTATAACTGAATGTCAAGTATCTGTAAAGAATTGTCTCTTCAATAATTAAAAGAACATATTTATTCAAATAACTGTGAGATTGAACTTATCCAAATATCTACCCCGAGAGTTTGAAATTCAAACATAAAGTCGTTCATTGATATTAAGAGTTTCAGACCAGAAACTTGAACGTCTAAGCGAATTGTAATAAGCTTTCGATTCAATTTTAAGGCAAATTTTACTCTCACTAAGATAAAGTACTTGTAATGTAAATATTAGTGTTTTTATTTTAAAAAGTTAGTTTTATCAATATTGCAGAATTTCCGATTATTTTAATAAATGTCTACTTGTTAGTTATTTTGTAAAGGACACACACAAATCAATACATTTGCGAGCTTAATGATTTTGCTGTTAAATGACACCTTCGTTGCTACATTGCTTGATAATGATGGTGATGATGATGAAGCAAGTCTGTCATGGCTTTCCTTTTCAAGATACACAATAATGGCGTAGACATCTTAATGTGCCCTATTATTGTTAATCACTGTAGCCTAATACATAAAAAATCTCTTGCTGCGGACTAAATGAAATCAGAACCTTAGGATAGTTGCCAACTGATTCCTTTTAATCACGAACCTTCAGAAAGTCTGAGGTCATTCTTTTTTCATCTTGAACAGTGTTATACGAACTTAAACGGGATTATATTACTTTGCGATTTTTGTCTTTGGCGAGTAGATTCTAAGGACTCTTGAAAAGCTTTAGAATATCTGAAGTTGGTACTATGCTCGCTCGTAAGAGTGACTTCCTGACCGACAAGGACTCTATGAAATATTGGGCTTTGAGTGTGTCATTTTTCTAATTATATACTTCCCTGAAGCTGTACGTATCAGTTCTATATTAGTGATTGATAGATCCATATCTAACTCTCCTCAAGGCCTGCATTTTCTTTTGTAATGTCGGATCATGGTACAGTAATCTGACCCACATGGCTCACGTAACAATAGGCAATAACATGAGTATAGCAAGTAATGACACCTCTCAGACTTGGACAATTATGCCTATCCCACGTAAAAACTCAAAAGAATTACCTTACCACACCTTAGGTGTTAAGCATGGTCTTTTATCTGTCAATAAAAATAATCTTCCTAGCATACCTGACAAAATAGCATAAATGGTGATGGAATTATCGTCTCACAAGAGGGTGTGGTGTTCATGCACCAAGAGATGAGTACGGCAAGTTATTTAAATGTTGTTCGTATACTTTTAAGAACAGCTACAGCTATACTCGCTGTAATACTGTATATTGAGTTTGATGCATCGCGAGTTTTCAAGAAGCTTTTCCCTGTTTTTGTCAATGGATTTAAGGCCAGTCAGCTCTAAAATCACCTATTTACTATTGTCAAGTATTATCCACATCTTTGTGCAAATCTAAAATGAATGTGGAATTTAGCCTGTAGGTTTTCGACACACTTCTTCTCCGTTTACACCTGCGTTCGGTACACGGACCACGTCTTTTTTTTCGTTGTCTTACAGATCTGACTATTTCAAACCAATGTTGATAAATAAACGGCTTCATTAAACTACAGTCTCTTAGAATGTGATTGAATTAGAGAACTATGATTTCGATATCAAGGAAGATCATTTTCGAGTCGGGGTTACTTTGTCTGTGATCGCTATAATACAGTGGTGACTTTTTGTTCTAAAACGAAATTATGCTTTAAGTGAATTGTATTACTTTTAATTGTTATTTTTGACCGTGGTTTTTAGTGTTTTTTAGCATTTTTATTAGTACTAATGGAGTACTGTATGTTCATAGCTATTTGACAGTAAATGTTCAAAAATGTTAAATTACAGTATGTCCAAGTATTTGAGGAAGGACATTTTGGTGTCTGGAAACCTCCATGAACAGACTACTATGGAGTTACAGTAGGAATTATATGGAATTTCGTTGAGGTAGTACTTGTATGTGATTATTATTAAGATTGCAATTATTCATTTACAGGAGTATTTATGAAATGATTAACTATGGTGTGGCAAATATATATTAAGAAAGTAATGACTAACTATAATTCATACCATCTATAATTATCAGTAACATGTAAAATCTGCACAATAAGCACACAAACAGATACAAACTTAAATTTACCATCTTTGGTGCATTATAGTAATTCCAATTATACAAGAAGCAGTATAAGTCATGACTTAGGAACATGGATATTTTTCATTTACTGTACATGTATAGGAACAATTCTTAAAATTCTACCAGATTAGAAACAAGCATGAAGTACGTGCATTTATGAAAATGAGCAAAGCACTATACTATAGTTGTATTTCTTAGTCATATAAAATCAGACGTCATCATAAATCAAACTTGAAAATACAGTACCTTACACAGAGCCAACGTCTGCAGAGTTCACATGTGATTAATGTCTATAAGAGGACCAAAGGTGTGTTTTGATATTCTATTTCCAAGACAGGCTACGGCATTCTAGAATAAAGAAAATGTTTAGGATATAAAAACAGATATAATAATAATAATAATAATAATAATAATAATTCCTACTGTATATACAAAACCCTTTTTTCCTTTTGGATGGAAAGCACATATAAATACAACTAATAATAATTGTTTGCATTTACTTATAAAAAGGAAACTTAGTTCATCCACAGGGTTCAGCATACAGTATGGGTACATGGGTGAGATGTGGCAGCCATTATGTGCGAGTAGTGCCATTACACAATACATTAGATTGAGGTGTGAGAAATAATGGCTGCACAAAGTATGAAATTCATAGGAAGGTAGGGTATAATTAGTGTGGATTTAGAGAAGTTAGGCGGTGTACTGTAACTAACTTATTAGGGTTCCTAGAACAAGCAGCAGCAGTAATAGATTCAAGGAAAGCATATAGTATTACATACTGTAGTATAGATTTTAAGAAAGGGTTTTGATCAAGTTTTTCATAAAAGACTGGCATCTCATTCTCACAATCAAAACAGGAGACAAAAAAGAAAATTCAAGCAATTAAGTTGAGTAGTGGTTAATGGATAGAAACTAGTACAGACAGTACACATTTTTCCAACTGTGAAAATGTAATTAACGGAGTACTACAGGGACCATGTGTGTTGGGACCATTCGTTGATCCATTATAATTTACAATCTTATTTACAAGACTGTTTACAATTTTGATCACCATATTCAAACCAAAAAAATAATACTTCTCCAGAATCAGTTAATTAAAGACAGAAGAGCAGCTAAATACATTCCCTGACTGAAAGAAATTTTCTACTCTTTCAGGTTTAAAGAACAGAACTTTTTTAGTTAAAAAAAGAGATGACTAGACTACAAAGGGACCTGATTCAAGTATTGAAAATCCTCAAAAGCATTTACAAAGTCAACCCACTGGACTTCAGGGTCAATAGTATAACTTGAACCAGAGGACACAAGTGAAAACTATGGGAAAGTCCTTTTAAAACTGAAAACAGAAGTCCCTTCTTGACACAAAACATGGCCATCTCTAACAAGCTACTGAGCCATATTGTTGAAGCTGTGACCCTGGCATCTTCCAAGAAACCGCTAGATGAGATCTTTGGACTCTTGGCTACAAAGAACAGAACAAGATAGATGGGAGAAATAACACCTCTACTAAATAATTTTCTATTTTTACAGACACTCACACATTCACACTAGGGTCCATTTTCTCAGAAGCCAATTAATCTTTCAGTATGTCTTTGGACTGTGGGAGGAAACGAGAGCACCTGGCAAAAACCCACACAAACACAGGTTGAACATACATACTCCATGCAGATAGTACCTCAGAAATTGAAAGTGTTAGTGTCTGTGTCTTTGGTGTGTCCTCCAGTGTACTGGCACCCTGTCCTGGTGTATCATGCCTTGCTCTCATTGTTTGCCAGAATCCCCCTGCATCCCTGTATTGGTTAAAGAATGGGTGGATGTTCCCAATTTTGTGATGATGTACAAATTGAAGGATCTTGCCCATGTTATGTTCGATTTGCTTTCCCCTCTTGTCATCTCCACATGGTCAAGCAGATAACAGCTCTCTGGGGTCCTGATTTCCCAGGTACTATAAATGTGAAAGCACCCTACGGCCTTGTGGATTGTTGTTCTATAAACCATGAACTGCATGCAGAGGCTGTATCGCCTCACAAACAAGTATAACTGGAATGTCAGGGTAGAGCTGCATGGATCTACCCAGGCATAGCTCTGGGAATGCACGTCCTTCACTTTTCCAGAACGTCTGCAACATGTCATGCTCAAAGATGCACCTCCTGTTACTGTAGAACGCATGGGGCTAAAAACAGGTAAATCATTTATGCAGAAGGAATTCTACCTTGTTGCACCCTCATAGCCTTCAGGTCTCTCAGGAAACTAATATATTTTGAACAGATTACAACGCATTTGGATAAAATTAGGTAAGACATCTCATCACACAGTGTCAATATTCTAATATTGATTTTTTTACCTCCAGGCAGCCCCATAGTTATGCAAAATCTTCAGCAGCACTCCATGTTGGGCAACCTCTTCTCCAGAAATGACTAGTAGTGTGTTCATTTCTACATCAGCAGAGGTGCTATGTCATTGCCCTAAAATAACTGTTCTTCTGTTCCATTTATCACTTTCTGGATCTATGATTTCCAGATAGCTTTCATTAGATCCAATTTCATAATAATAATCCTTACACTTATATAGAGCTTTTCTGGACACTCCCCTCCACCACCTGCAATGTGCAGCCCCCACCTGGATGATGTGACAGCAGCCATAGTGTGCCAGTACACTCACCGCTGCCAGCTATCAGTGGGGAGGAGAACAGAGTGATGAAGCCAATTCATAGATGGGGATTATTAGTGGGCCATTGGTAAAGGCCAATGGGAAATTTGGCCAGGACACCAGGGTTACACCCCAACTCTTTTTGAGAAATGACAACAGTGAGTCAGGACTTTTTTTACATCTCATCTGAAGGTTGGCGCCTTTTTATGTTATAGTATCCCTGTTACTATACTGGGGCATTAGGGCATCCACAGACTGCAGGGTGAGCGACCCCTTCTGGTCCCACCTCTTCCAGCAGCAATCTTAGCTTTCCCGGGAGGTCTCCCATCCAGGTGTGGCCTGGCTCACACCTGCTGAGCTTCAGTGGGTTGTCAGTTGTGAGTTGCAAAGTGACATAATTGCTGGCTATCACTATACTGTATATCAGTAACAGAGCACGAAATCTTCATATATTCATATAGTGATATATGACTATCACTATAATTTACTTTCCATCTTCTCTCTCTAGAGGAAAAAGCTACAGTCTTCTTTTGGACAGAAGCACTGACACAAAGGATCAGAATTGCAGTTAAGGCAGCCTATGCGATCTTTGAACTAACACTGTTGTTAACACTGCTCTTCATAATTAATTTGAAAAGCAAAAAGAAAGGTCCACATTCCAGAAAGGGTTATCCTTACCTTAGTTAGTGGTTTGGACACAGTACAATCTTTAGCAGAACAATATGCTCCCAATGTCTCTTCTCTGAACTTTCTTCAATGCTTCTTCATCCCTTTTGTGAAGACCTGAGATGAACCACTTTTAGTGCTCCAGAAAAATAACCAGTGCAACTACCTGGAGCATTGTAAAGCTTTAGCATAGACTGTAAACTCTTTGTTATGCATTCAAGCCTTCTGTTTATTTCACTATACATTTTTACATTATGCACAATCATGGTATGTAGATTGCCTAGAATGCTGAGATCAGTCAATTTCAGTCAAAGAGTTAGAACATGGCACAAAGAAGCTTTCACATTTCACACAGGAAAACATTGCATTGAGAGACAAAATATGAATGTATAAATAAAGTTAAAATAAAGAACAGGATTATGAGCATGTCATTACAGACACTTCATAAAAATTCTTGTAACAAACTGCAATATTGCCTTTTAATGAAGTTGCCTTTCCTCTCTTGGTCACATGATGCATTTCCTTGCATGGTCAAATGATGTCATCACAGACCTGAATAGTACATCAGTATTGCATGCTGCCACAGCTATTATAAGTCTCAGAACAGCTGCCAAAAAAGGAGATTTCTGCTGTTGATGCACTCTGAAATGTCTTTGAGAAGAATCACATCAATTATAACCACTGATTGTGAAAGCTGTTTTTAAAAAGTAATCCATTACAGTTACAAGTTACTTGTGTAAGGGAGTACTTTTAAAAAAAAATCCAAAGCTTCACCATCAACAGGGTATCCCTTGATTACATGCTCTCTTTCCCTCCGTGTGCAGATGTGCCCAAAACCCCAGGCAGGACTCTTGACCTCCCACACCCTCACCATCGCAGACTCAAGGGAAAAATGGGAAAAAATGCAGAAACATTTACAGTAATAGTGGAATAGTGAAAACACGCACTAACATGGGGAACTATGTATAATCAAATGTGCTTTATTATCTTGAGGACATCAGGATGTATCTGCTCAATATTTTAAAAGCCTCATGTGTCTTACATTTTTGAGAACAACAGTTTGGACTGTTGCACATCTCTTTGTTTGTTCATCTTAATTATTTAAATAATATCAATATACTTCCCCCTCATTATATCATAAGTGTCAGGGCCCAGTATAAATGCAGTATGTCCAGGGTGTGTAATGTTACTTTTAAAATGTGATCCTTTACAGTTACATTTTATTTGCATATAGGATTACTTTTAAATCATCATGAGTAAATAGGTTTAAAACAAGGTCTCCTGCCGTTAATTAAGAGTTGGTCTTTGCTGTGCTGTGATAATTTACAGTGATATGTGTAGTAGTGTTGTATGTAGTATGTATAAAGTATGTCTTGTTACCATGTAAAATAATTTATAAACTCTGAAAAGCAATTTCTCTTCTTATTATTTAAAAACGTAAGTGGTAACAAAACACAGGACATAAGAACAGGGGGGCTGTTCATGGGACACAAATAATGCACTGTGGGATCGCATGAGGTATAACCAACCCTTGTTGTAGGGCAACAGGTTTCAGGATACCGTACCCCTGCTCTATAATAATGCAGGGAGAAGTATGTCCAGAAAGTTTTAAACAATAAAGAAAATGATAAGTAGTATAGTATATTTTCTAACTAAGCCATTCAAGAATTTTAATCCATTGCATTGTTTTATTTATGTTTTATTTCTATTTGTGAAAAAGATAAGAAAGGAACATCAGTGTGTTCAGTAGGACTAAAGGTAAAAAGTAAATTGCATGGAATACTGCACATTATTATCAAACAGTCGGCTCACATACTGCAATATATCAGGGGTCAACAACACCACTTTGACAGATTCCAAAAATGTTAAAAACATATGAAGAAGTTCAAATGCCAGGTGTGGTTAGGTTTTATATGTTTTTTTACCATTATTTGTTTTAAATCATATATGCAGCATACTGAAGATACCATATAAACTTACTATTTTAATTTAGAGTTGCATTAACTACTCATCATTTCAAAATGATTAAAATAAATACTGAGATGTTTTTATTTGATCAATTAAACAATAATTCAAAGCAAATACAAACTTTCAAGTAAATAGAAAATCATTGAAGAGAATTGCACCAAAAAGAAGAGAAGTCTAAAATTCTACTTTATGTCGTTTTGAATAAAAGAAAAAGCAAGTTACATAGAGAGATTAGATGATGGTTAAGAGTTTGCATTAAAACTGTAATATTTTGTAGTTAAACACATGTGATTTTTTATTTAGTTTAAATACACTATGGTAGAATTTACTTTAGAATACTATGGACGTAGGGGTTATAACAGATAATTTTGAGTTGTGAAAATAATATTTTGGAAGTAGTATCAAGAAATTAACCATTTCTTTCTAGGTCTTTATGAGAATCATTTTAATAATAGCAAATCACATACTGTTTATACCTGTTTGCAAGATACTGTAAATTATTAAATGTATTAAACTTACTGCGATAGTGAATTAAACTAATTCCTTAATTGAAAGTGTAAATCACAGATAAGTATATAAGATAGGAAGTTTTCCTAAAATCACATAATCAATTTTTGTGCCGCTTTACAGAAAACAGGGATTTAATGTTACTAAGGATATTATACATATGGTATATACTCATTATTATAGATTACTCCTTGTCTAGATTGTCTGTTTAAGGCCTAATATTAAATGATGTGCATATAATTGAGCCAACATTTTATAATCCACATTTAACAAGGTTACAGGTCTCCTGCTGTTAATTGAGAGTTGGTCTTTGCTAGGTTTAAGATTGAGTGTTAAAAGGCTTTGTTTCATTGTAGTTCACATTTCCCCTTTCTTTGAGATTGTCATTAAAATATTAATTAATGGGTCTTTAATGTTTTCCCAATTTCAAAAATAAAACTTCAGCATTAGATTATCCGCCAGGTGACAGTATGTTTTTTTTTTTTTTCATTTCAAGGAGTCCATCAGCTTTCTGAAAAAGCTTTGCCTCTCAAGCTCAATGAATCAGCATTAAATTATTTCTGCCTGCATAAAATATTTCAGTCCAACTAAAAAAAATCATAGAATGTGGTAACAGATTTGAAAGAAATTGCTTACATTTTGATTATGTTTCAGAGAAGATGATTCCTTGCTACATTTTTTCCAAATACACAAAATAGCCAATTAACTCCAGAACACACGAATATGCCTTTGACCAATTTCAAATACAACTGAAGAATTCTAAGTGAGTCATATTCTTTGAGTGATTCTTTATTAAAACTTTCATTTGACTTTTTCAAAAGGTCATTTTTTATTCGTCTTAATTTATTGTAATTTCCTTACTATAATGGAAGGCTTGATATTCAAAATATTCCTATCTTTCTATATTACCAACGCACTCGTCATTAATCTCTGAGATTCATTTTTCATCATCGGAAAACTGCTAAATATTTAATCTTGTCGTTACATTTCCAATATCTTTAAAGACCGTTTGTTTTTTATGCGTATCTGCCAAAACACAAGGTAACTTATGATTGGATTAATTCATACGTGAGAGTTTGAACACGTACAACAGAATACCAGGAGAGGCCAGACAGATAAATCGATCCGGGATTTTTATAATACCAAGTTCATTCTTTTGTATTGGAGTTAATGAAACATCAAGTATCAAGGATTCAAAATTTATCACACAGAGCATTTATGATATTTGAGGAGGAAATTTGACTGAAGAAACATCATTAAAAGGTTCATTAAAATATCCATAAACTACTACATAAATGTTGTTTTAATAATTTAATTCTTGAAATCTGGCAGCTAGGGGAGTATTTTTAAATTTTATTAATTATAACCGTTTGTATATAAAGTCAATAAAACAGTATGATATACAGTATCTTTATGTCTAAAATAATCCACCTGTCTTCACGGGAAGATGTTGATTTCAAACCGTCTAAAATCTATTAAGCAGAATTGAAAGTCCAGCAAAATAATTTCAACCATTAAAGGTTTGTCATCTTATTATTACTTTCAAACATTTTGAGTCCGTCCACGTATCACACAAATGAAAAATAAAAAAATAACCTCTGCTTCAGTGTTTCTAACGAAGAGGAAAGCTGCTTTTTTTTAGAACAAGCAACCTACAGAATTTACTGAGAGTTGACCGTTCACGGCACAAATTGTTTGCGACACATTGCAAGTATTAGGTTCTAAAAATTTAAATAAAACTACATAACTCTCTCCAAGCGTGATGAAACATTTGGATATCTAAATGCATAACCATGCATTCAGTTTTCAACATTTCTACCTCATTTGCTGTACGCTTCATGTGATGTACCTTTTTACTTTGTACCTTATTATATATTTGTAATAAAACAGGTATTTATCTGTTTGAACACATCCCTTTTCGATGTGTTCACTGCGAAATGGGGTGTAATTTAAATTCTGCGATAGTTTTGTTACTGCAGTGCCACCTAAAGGTCGATTTCTCCAATCTTTTCCTAAAGTTTCCAACTTAATTTACAGTATGTAGTTGACTGACTTAACGTACAGTATAGTATGTTCAAAGCAGTTTTGTGAACATTTAGTCTGAACTGCAACTTTGTAGGATCTGAGAAATCAATTTTTTTTCTGTTTTGGGTACGTGTGGAGAAAGGAAAAAATCGAATTTGTTTCATATACTGCCATGTCCTTTCTTTTCTAAAACAAGCGTAACTTTTTTTTTTCTTGTGGATACAATCATCCCCGCATAGCAGCCTTGGGTGAATTTAAAAATCTTCGATGTTGTAAATCTGTAGCTTTTTTCTGTTGAAATTGATCCTCTGTGAGAAAGTAAGTTTCTCCCTCGGGGAGGTCGGAGGTGGGTAATTAGCATCTAGCTGAGATGGAGGTTTTCACAGTAAATACATCAGACATGATGTCTGCTTAGTGAAGAAGTTTCCTGTTGTTACGAGATCTGCACTCATGTAGGCAGGGGGAGATCACAGAGTTTCTGGAGAAGAACACATTTGCCGAGAGAGTGGACTGTTTTTTTTAAATTGGAGTGAGCAAGCTGTAAGGGGATTTACACAGTGCAATCTGTTTTGCTAGAAAATGTGTATGAAATATAATTACTTTATTCTACCTTATACTGTATTATTAGTTCATTTAATAAAACAATGAATAAATGTGTGTAAAGTATTGTAAACAAAAAAAGTCAACCTGATGAAATCAGCAAAAACATGTATATGAAATATGGTTTGATTAAGTTTTATTTGTATGAAAGTTCAGTTTAATTTGACTGATATTAATGTTTACCATACCACAGTCACTGTTTTTTTTATTTAAAGGAAAGGAAAAGCAAATCTACATCATCCAGGCCCAAGAGTTCTTATATTTGGTATAGACTATAATGTTTGGAAAATGTGTATACTACTACAGTTGTGCTTTAATTTCACTGTGCTCCAGAACATATAATTCGCCAATCGAGGAAATATTACATTGATTGTTCCCCTACTGAGGTGCAGTTTGTCTTCCGCTACTGGAAGCTCTCTGTCCAAAACATGACTCTCCCTAATATCCAGCCTTTTGCTATTGCCAAGCATTTTCAGTTGGTAGCTTACCTCTGTTACACTCCTGTAATGAATAGGACCATGCAAATCCCCTATGTGTTTGAGGATACGAATAATAACGCCAACTGACTGAGTGGTCTGTGGAGCTACAATATGTAAACATACTGTACAGTATGTGTCCTTTTGACCACAGTGTTCCCATTCTCCCCAGCTGACGTGCCCTTCTAATACCTCTGGAGGCCACACTGACCCTTTAAAAGTAAAGAAAACTTCCTCGAAGATCATAGGGACTTCATGCAGTCAACATCTGCGGTTTTACACACCACCCATCGAGGAGGTTGTTGAAATACCTTGTCCTCGCAATCTTCGCCTTTTCCAAACACGATCTGGCAGATACCGCTCTGGTGCTTTAGCCATGTTATTCTCTGAACATCTTTGGCCTCTGCAGCCTCTCACTTGGCAAACTGATAGATTCTTTTTTCTTGCCTTCGTCATTGTCAGGTTCTTGTGGAGTTAATTCTGTAGATGCAGACTTGGGGAGAATTTGCCAACTTCAGAACACAGAAGGCACTCCTGGCTGGAATTGAGCATAAAATGCAGGAGCAATGAAGAATCTGAACTAATTGCCACTCTACCACTCTAGGATAGATTACTGGGCATAAATTGTTAATGATGATATCTATGTTTGGATGTGAGCGTATGGGGGCAAGACTTTGTCTAGGTTAATACTGGGACAGAATGGTGGGTTGGGAATCAGTTTAGGCTAATATTCATATTATTATAAGTTAAAACTGGAATAACAACTGTCCCAAACTTGTGTTCAGTTCATTACAGCAGAATTAGTTTTGAGAACTGGCCTTATAGGATGGCAAATAGCATGGTTGTGTGTCCTCTGGGGTTTTTGTAGCATGAGGTGATTGGTTTTAGGGTTTCTTCAGCTAATCTCCATGGCAGTGACTTCTACCTTTCAAATGTTTAACTGTTGTCATGCCCATGGATTTATTGCCTATATAGCATTATGTTGTTTTTTTTCATGTTGACTAGTTCATAAGTAACTGGCATCCACCCAGGATGTATCCTGCCTTGTGCGCATTGCTTGCTGGGATAGGCTCCGGCTCCTCTGCGACCCTGTATAGGATAAAGTGGTTAGAAAATGGATGAATAGTTCAAAGTAATGAAGCTAAACTTTATTTTAGCTGTTTTTTTTAACTTTTGAAGTTAAATAATAGTATTTCCACATGTTCTGCTTGAACTGCCTCAGACCTTTAGGCTACATTACTCATTAATATAGAGAAAGAAAAATGAAAAGATGACTAAACTATGGTGAACATGACAAATTCTGAGACTACTAAGCATAAAACATTTAAACATAACAGCTGAGCATCTATTTCTTAACTTGTTGTGCATACCATCTCAAACGTCTTGTCTAATTTTCTGTCTCAGCTCAGGTAGTTCTTTATGCGCATTATGACATTTATTCTTCAACCAGACATTTTCTTTACAAAAATAGTGTCCTCGAAATTGTTCAGACCGTTTTATCTGGATTCACTTTAGATGATGGCACACAATAAGGCATCTCTATTAACTTTGTTTTGACACTTTAATTATCTCAGTTATTATCATGCATTAATATTTGAAGATATAAAGTACAATGATGGTGTGTGGGTTGCTGAAAGCCCAGAAGACATTTTAAAAATGTTTACAACAATGGTTTGGTGATAGTTTCACTAACCACAAATGTGTAATGTGTTTTAAATAAATTCTGGTGTTGTAGTGATGCAATTACAAATCCTAATGTATTGTTCCATATAAAAATTCCTTATATTTATTTTTGTATTGTATTGCTAAGTAAATGGCTTTTATTAGGAAGTAGCTACTTAGAAATTATGGATATGCATATTAATTTGCTTTTGCCTAATCACAGCGCTTAGACATGGAACCATATTATGACTTCTAATGCTGACCTTTGTGCATATCAAGTTGAAGTAAACTGTCACAGGCAGCTATTTCAAGCTTATTAGGGCTCATTAACAAGACATGCTGTAACTAACACTAACCACTGAAAAATATGTAAAAGTGTAAGTAAATTTAAGTAGGTTTTGTCTCTTTAGAGCTGCTAAGACAACAGCCAAACCACCATAAGGTAAGATACACATATATGTTCATATCACCTTATAAGTATTTGAGATATACAGTAATAAGGGAGAAACAGTTGTCTGTGACTGTTAATTTGGACTTTATATACACAAAGTTATATTACGATTACATAATATATGACACGATAAAAGTATTCAAGACTTACTTCACAAGTGGGTCTGATCCTTTCGTAAAAGGATAATGCAATGGATTGCTGGGGGCCACAATTAAACACTTGTTTGACTCTTTGTATTGTGTTGTTTATAAGCTGGATTCCTCTAACGCTGAAAAGTTTAAACATACTATCCAAGACTTGTGTGTTACTTAAAACGTGTGTGACATATTGATTCTGCTATACTGTATCACACATGTATATTGTTACAGCTAGGATGGGGTATTGCTATGTTCAGCTACATTTGCATTTCCCTGCTAGATCGCCCTAATCAGAAGGCTTCAAACAAAGGGGATGTGTTACACAGTATTTGCTTAGATGTCTCTGGGAAAAGAGGCATGTAGAGTAAATCTAGGGTAAATCACAGATGAACAAAAGGTGTCCTAATGATTTTCTTTTATTATGTAATTTCTCTTTAAATTGTTAGGACTTTATTAAGCAATAGTCAGCAGTGATTGGACATTTCAAGGGAGGTCCTTAGCCAGCCTCTATAGCAATAGGTATTAGCAAAAATACAGAGAAAGAACAGAAGGAGAGAGGACAGGCTGTGCTCCCACTGCCAGCAGGGAGAAATAGAGACAGAGATGCACTTCCTACTGCACTGTGACACATATTCTGGGATTAGAGAAACATTCTTCCCTAAATTCAGAAATGTAATCCCAGAGTTTCCACACCTGTCACAACGGGTCCCAATCTTACTGGGAGAGGGGGGAGGGAACTCAGTTGAACTGGCATCCCAGTACTGTATGTGTTCTCCTGTCTCAGTCTGAGGAACAGTGAGCCTGTCTCCCAATAATGCTCCATATGTTTACAGCATACAGTATGTAAATATTTTATGGTATGTCTTTATTGTAAATGTCTGTAATATCTCTGTAGATTTTATTTTATATTTGTTTTTCTGTTTAATGTTAATTTTATTTTATTTGCTTTGGCAACACTGATTGTACTCAGCGGTCATGCCAATAAAGCATCTTGAATTGAATTAAATTGAGAGAGAGGAGAAGAAGAGAAGGAAAGAGGAAGAAGAACAGTAGAAGAGCTCTTTTTTCTAATCAGACTAGAACCAGATTCTGTCTAGATAATCTGAACATTAGTATAACATTATTATAAGAGAACTTGCCGTCTTAAATATTTTAGGAAATTCTGATTTCCTATATTGTGGAATCCTCAAGCTAAAATGTTCTTCTATTAGTGATGCATTTTTAGAATAGGGAACTTGGTTCCCATTCATTTGTCGGCATCCATGATTTAGGATTGGATAAAATCAATTTTTATTAAGCCATAGGTTTTCTCTTTTTAGCCTTTTTAAAGTATTTCTGTTGTGTATTTGGAATACAGGGACAAAATCCTGATCTGTTATAGGTCTACAGGAATTAGTACTCTGGAACTCATTGAATGTAACCCACTGATTTCTATCATTAGGTAAACTATTTAATAAATTTGTATAATTGTGTTATGTGTTGTAAAGAAATAATTTGTTTGTCTTGTCACGCTTAACCTAAAAGTAATGACTACTCTATCGTCAGATCTACTGTATGTCTGAGAATGAAAGAGCACGCATTTTGCATATCACTCAGTTTGTTTTCTCTTCTCTATTTTCATTGCAAGATGCTACATGTATATATATCAGGTCAAAATCCTGGAAATAACAAAACATCTCACATTTTGTACTGTATTTAACTTATTGTGCACCATGCTTCCAGTGTCTTAAATCAAGGTGCAGGTATTTTATTACATACTGTACATCAAAAATAAATTAATTCATTTTCTAACTTATTTTTCCAAGTCAGGGTTGTTGGAGAGCCAGAGCCTATCCTGGCAAAGAATGGGCAAAAGGCAGTTTACACCCTGATGAGACACCGGTCCATCATAGGGGAAACACATGCACACACTCACACCAGGGCCATTTTTCCAACAAGCCAGTTAACCTATCAGTATGTTTTTGGACTGTGGAAGGAAAACCAAAGCACCCAGAGGAAACCTACTAGGAGAACATACAAACTCCATACAGATAGCAAACCAGGTCTGGAACTGAACCTGTGACTCTAAGCACTGCAAGGCAGCAATGATAACTCTTTACCACCATGCCTTCTTACACAGCATATAATGTGCTTTAATTTCCTTAAACAATCGATGGTACATAATAGAACTGATGATTATCATTCTGTGCTAAACAACATTAAAGCACAATATTTATGCCTTCTCTGTTTTGCTTAGAATATAGCACTACCAAATGCAAAGGAGTCATTTGTCTCAATGTTTCACAGCAGGCAATTAAACACTCACACTACTTGCTCTGTGACCTGTGTTCGCCTTATCTTTACAGAGGTTAATTGGAAATCATCTTCAGGTTACACATTACATGTGTTTTCCCTCATGAAAAAATTAAGTAAAACCTTTTGCTTTCAAACAATCTACCGGTTCAATACTGAGCCTTATCAGAAAGTCTTGTCTCAGTAATTATATGAGTTTTCTAATTCTTTATGAAGATATACAATTGGAACCTAATTGTCTTTATTTATGCAGGTAGAACATAAAATCCAACCTGAAAGAAAAGAAACACTAATACTTTATTAACAAAATCATTATTTTTAAACTATGCATTATATATGTCTCACCTAAGGATTAAAATACTCAAGCTAGTGTTTTTGTCTTGCCTTGGCTTTGAACAAAAGTAAAAATGTTTTATGTAGAATTAATTGTTGAAGACTATCATGTTAACAGGCTTTGCTGAAAGCAACATTCTAACTTGTGCTTAGTACAAAGACACAAATTACACTATTTCCAAGTGCACATTATTCATAAAGTTTAAGTGATCTTTGTCTGTACATAAAGCAATTATGATGAACTTGTTTTCAGCATTAATGATTTACTCCTTGTAATAACTTTGTTCTGTGCTCCATTAACTAGCATTAGCAGAGGTTAAGATTCCTAGACAGACTTTGCGACGCCACTGTATAGGATTTTTGTATTGAATAAAGTGAGCATTAATTGTCAGTCCCTAAAGCTCCTCCAGTCCTAAAATTGCCTTTGTGTTATAATAAGAAGCCAACAGTTGGCTTTAAGAAACTAGATATGCTTCACTCATTAAAACATGTACAAAAACAGGTGAACCTGGATTGTTGTAGGTTACATGTTGTGCATCAAGGAGACAAAAATATTTTTTACCTTCTATGACCCTTATACTCTATATTAAAATATGTAGACTTGCCATGTTCAGTTAAAATAGTGTGATGTTTAAGTGACTAATCAAATCATGAGAGTGAATAATCAGATTATTAACTTTACCATAGAAATAAGGAATTCATGTTGAAGCTACCTGTAGTCATTTGAAAGAGATATGGTAAGTGAAATCTAAAGTACTGAATGTGGTTAATATAACATAATTTAAGAAAAAAACATACATTAGACTGATGGTTTTGCTACTCCAAACCATTCTGCTTTTTCCCAAAAAAAATTTTATTGTGACCCTGACTTTCCTGCAATTTGTGCTGTAATAGTGGACCTTCTGGTGACACCAGACAAATAATGTAACAGGTAGATTTACTGGAGTCCGTTTTTTACTTGAACACAACTACTTGAACAAGTAGTTTTTTACTTGAACAAAAACTAAATATATATGCAGTATATTTGAATATATCCTGAAATGTCTGAAGTGAAAAACAGAAGGAGTTTTGAGAATGTATTTTCTCTTCAGCTGTCAAGAATCTCTTTTGGTAAGGTTGATCATTTTACTGATAAATTTATATCATTTATATAATTTTTTATGCTAACACTGTGGTGCAGTGATTGGCATTGCTGCCTCACCACACCACACCCTAGATGAAATCCCGGACCTGTAATGCAATCTGTGTGGAGTCTGTATGTTTTCCTCGTGTTTGCATGGGTTTCCTCTGGATGCTTTAGTTTCCTCCTTCAGTCCATAAACAGGCTGGTAGGTTAAATGGCTTCTGGGAAAAATGTGTCCTGTAAGAGTGTGTGTGTTTGTCTCTGTGTGCTCTGTGATGGACTGTCGTCCCATCCAGGGTGTACCCTGCTTTTCCCCTATGGCTTGCTGGGATAGGCTCTGGCTTCCCTGCAACCCTAAAATTGATGAAGCAGTTAGAAAAGGGATGGACGGATAGCTTTTATCATGCCCAATCCATTTAAATGATTTCAGAAAGAAGCTCAACTGAACACAAATTATACAGCGTTATGAACAATGGTGTAGTACATGTATATCAGTAATGTAAGAGAAAAATGTCCTCTAGAGCAGAAGGTTTTAGAACTTTGTGGTGTCTGAGCATTCTACTAGAGTGATTTGGTATATATCCCATCAGCCTGCTTCTGCTGTGATTTTGCGCAATCTTGGAGGATCATGGATTCGGTACTGGAACGCTGGACCCTGCTTGCACACCATTCAGAATAAACTTTAAGTACAAACGTGAGTTCTGTGTTTGCCTATTAATGCTCTTTGTTGCTGTGTATGTCCTCCTGAGGGGTTTGTTTCTGCCAGGAAGAGGGATCACTTTTAAATTGTCTGTGTTAAGTGATCCAGGCAGCTCGGTGAGGTGTCAGCTGGCTGGCCTGCTGTCTTAGACAGTTTTTGGGCAGCTGCCTGTAAATAAACAGCAATAATCCTTTCCACTGGTGCTTCTCTGACCACTAGATGGCACCTGTGCCACAACGAATTTGCTGTAGACTGATACTGTTCTATAAATAATAATAATAATAATTGCTTACACTTATATAGCGCTCAAAGTGCTTTACAGGTAATGGGGACTCCCCTCCACCACCACCAATGTGCAGCATCCACCTGGATGATGTGACGGCAGCCATTGTGCACCAGAAAGCTCACCACACATCAGCTATTAGTGGGGAGGAGAGCAGAGTAATGTAGCTAATTCATAGATGGGGATTATTAGGAGGCCATGAGTAAAGGCCAATGGGAAATTTGGCCAGGACACTGGGGTTACACCCCTACTCTTTTCGAGAAACACCCTGGGATTTTTAATGACCACAGAGAGTCAGGACCTCGGTTTTACATCTCATCCGAAGGACGGCGCCTGTTTACAATATAGTGTCCCCATCACTATACTGGGGCCTTAGGACCCACATGGACAGCAGGGTGAGTGCCCCCTGCTGGCCCCACTAACACCTCTTCCAGCAGCAACCTTAGTTTTTCCCAGGAGGTCTCCCATCCAGGTACTGACCAGGCTCACACCTGCTTAGCTTCAGTGGGTTGCCAGTTGTGAGTTTCAGGGTGATATGGCTGCTGGCCATATCATTGTATATAATTTAAATAATAATAATAATAACATCACTTTATTAACCCTTTACAATTTGTTGCATTAGGAATGATCTTTTCACATACCCCAGCTTGCTCTCCATGAGACACACAGACGGGGAGAGAGCCCGGCGTCAGAGTGCAGGGTCTGCCATTGTAGGGCACCTCTGGAGCAGTTGGGGTTAAGGGCTTTGCTCAGGAGCCCAACAGAGTAGGATTCCTCTGCCAGCTGTGGGATTTGAGCCAGCAACCTTCCAGCCACAGGCACAGAGCCATCTTTCCACCCCAATAAATAGGTTAACATGTTAATTATGTGTAAACTGCCATATTGAAAAAAACTATACAGTATGTCAAAAATCCAGTTTTGATTAACTATTTAAAATGTGATGTAGGAAACTGAAAAAATCCCCTAATTATAACTTAAGTCAAATTCAACCCTCGATTTTCTAACCACTTCTACCAATTAAGGATCACAGGGAAACAAAAGCTTATGCCAGCAGGCAACAGGCACAAGGAAGAATACACTCTGAGTGGGACACCAGTTCATTGCAGGGCACACAGACACACACACCAGGGCCAATTTTCTGAACATGGGGTGAACATACAAACTCCACACAGGTAGCATGCCAGGTCTGGGATCAAACCCAGCTAGCAGTAAGGCATTGTGAGGCAACAATGCTAGCCACCACCCCACTGTTCCCCCCCACAGGGCAAATGTATGTTGAAAAATGGAACCCTTGTAGATACCTGTTTATGTGGGCTTCCTCTCACAGTCCAAAAACATAAAGTAGTGAAAATAGCACTACTGGGAGTAGCTCAATGTCAGAGCACTGTTCCAGTAGTGTTTATGGGATTGAATAGAGAATAAACGATTGATTACCAGACAGATTAGAAGATTGGTTGAGAGAGAGGTGCATGGTCAAGTGGCCTGACTGTTCTCTGAGGGCCCCTGGCATGAATGTGATCACTTGTGGGATTGTTACGGTGTCCCGGACCAACCAAGGACTGCAAGCTGCCATCTGCCCGGGCATGAGAGTTCCTCTGTGGAATTTACTGATCACCACCAGATAATGTAGTACATTTGTCACTATACAGGTACTTGTTGGTCTTTGAGTTTTTGCAGCAGTGTTAATTTGGTCAAATTATACCAACATTAAAAAAATTGTCATAGGCCAGTTCTTATTTTTTTCCAGACAGGTGTCGAATTGGTAACACTTTGCTTTGCTGTCTCTCTAATGGGGAAATCACCCATTTACAGTACCTGTAAATCCTATGTATCTACAGTATAACCAGCTCACAGGGTTCATCTGTTTTGTCTTTCCCGTTTCCAGCAAAGCTTAACTTAGAATGCTTACTAACTGACATGGATCAGTGATAGACAGGAATTCAAGTCAGCTGACATCAAATGTATGTGAATTCAATTATGAGACTATATTATGGTGAACAATAAATTGGATGCCAGCTGTAAATAATTCCATTTTAATTCATTGTTTTTGTCCCCATTTGTGGATCGAACAAGGAACCTCCTGCTCTAGAGGACATTTTTCTCTTACATTAGTGATATAAAGGAAACTCCCCAAATAGTTTATTTAAAATCACTGACCTATATACAGTAAGTACACCACTTATGTCAATCTTGTCATTCTGAGTACCTACTAGGCTGCAAACTTGAGTCATGCAAGAAACGAATGGATTTTGTTCAGAATTATGCTGGCTATACACTGCTTAGTGCATTAAACTGAGTTTCATTTCAGTTTGGTCAAATAAACATTAGAATGTTTTAGTTTTTAACTCAATCTTAATCCTGTATATGTAATAATAATCTCAGGATAACAAACCAATATGAGAAGCAACCTTTCTGAAACTGTACTTAATACCACATAGTTCCTTCCAGGATTGATATCTATCAGTTAAACATCCATTCCAATATAGAAAAAGTGTAAAGTGATGAGCTGAGAGAGAATTAAGGAACGCTTAGTTCTGCTCATTCTAGAATTAGGAAAATGTGGGAATGATCGTACTTGGTTACTTGTCTTTTGGGTCTGTATTTATATGGACAAAAATTGCAAAGAATATAGACTAAGGAAAGGGTCCAGAGAGGAATGAGAAAATATCTTTAAAAACTCTACATTCCAGTTGGAAGCATGACTACTGACTTCCTAAGACAACCAGCAGGATCAGAATGAGGTACTCATTGAACCTTGAATTCAATGGATTAACTCCTGCAAAGGTTTTGAAACCTTTGCCCTTTCTTATCTGGTAAAACAAGTATAGCTTTAGGAAGTTGTGTTTAGAGCTAATAATCTGGTTTGTTAGTTCTCAAACAGCACCCATCATAAGAATCTAGCTTGGAGCTTGTGGTTTTCGAGGGTACACAGTACAGTATGTGAACTCAGGTGCATTTGTGGAATGTGAGAGATATTATTTTGCCTGTAATGGATTAAATGTTTATGACATTATCCAAGAAAGATTGGACATGTTCTTTTCTGCTAGCAATAATTTCAAATTTGGGGTTACATTGCAACATTTGAAATCAAGATGCTTTAGTTTGTGCTGACCCCTGTTGGTTGCTGATGAAGTACAGCATAAAGAGCAATGTGTTTTTTATTGTTGACGCTGCGCGTCCCAGTGTAGGGATTTGTGTCATTTCATGCTAAGCCTTATACTCAATTAATAAAATAAAATCTTTGTCTTTTCATTAGTGGTTATGCTGGAAAGCCGAACAACTGATACAGTAACTGCAAAATAAACGCAGAGATATAAATATATATTATAGATGTTCTCCGGAGCCCATCCATTTACTTAATGTTACCCATAATTAAATATTTAAATCACTTTCTGGCTATGTATTGAACATCCCGAAATGCTTTATGAGATACTAGAAACTAACAATAGGAATAATTAACTAATTGTCCCCTACGTTCCACAATCTAAAGTAAAACAATGCCTATATTGTTTATCTAGGCTATAGGACACACTGTACATCATCTCATAGTGTCAGGAATGCATGATTACAATTAGAAAATACTGACTAGATAGAAATTTCGTTCGACGGGAACTTACTGCACTGAAATGTACAGCTAAATACCTGCAATATGTTTGTAGGCTATCGTGTCCGACTAGAGTAAATTAGACACTATTGCATTCCATATTCATCTTGAGTAAATACTGTAGTTTTCAGTTTTATTTGGATATAGGCATACCGAATTTACATTCATTAGCTACGGATGCGACTCTTATTCAGAAGATGTAAGTTCAAAGTATGAAGAACCATGAAGCGTAAGAGACTAAGAAAAGGCTGTAATTCATAAATCCTACTAACTGGGAAGAATAATAATTAATATTTTCGATTCAAGAAATAATTATGACACCGTAGCTGTTTTTTTCTGTTACAAATGGTTTGTTTCAAACATGATCAAAGTTCAGCGGTAAAACCCAAAAAAACTTATTTCATTATGTAGCATCAGCGCAACTTTCGCCCGCATCTTTATCTCTTTGCTTGCTGTGCCGTTGTGGATAACTTTAAATTCACTTTCTCCTTTTTTAGTATGTGTTTTATAGTGCTTTTTGTTTACCTGGAAGCCCAAACTTGAATCATGGCCATCTCGACTGACGCATACTTGTTCCCTTTTAATTCGTTTTTATTTTCACCTCCTTGCCCCCTGAATGCATACTGACCAGACGGAATTTAAAGGCATCATTTTAAATGTATTTAAGGTTGAAAGCTGTAACTTCTATTAATAAATATGAAGTGCATTTCACTGAAATATATTAAGTGTGCATCAACGTTTTTGTCGTGTAAATGAATAAAAACATAACTTTATTTTATCAGGCCAATACACATATATTTGAGGGGATGTCCAATCGGAACATATAGCCAAGAAAAACAAATGTTCGTTTATTTAACCCCTTTACGGCAGCTTAACCTCTGTCAGGGCGAACTCGTCAGTTGTAGACAATGGAGAAAAAAGAGTGACTTTTTAACTATCTCGATTCAGCCCACAAATGGCGTTCCTTACCACACTTCTGTACATTTGCGTGAAAATCGGGACTCATCCACAATAGGTAAGTACTTGTTAAAATAACAAATCATTTGATTATTATAAAATCATATGTAGGATATTGTACAGTATATACAGTGTAACACAGTAGAAGAATACTATTAGCATAGCATAATAATACACTGTACAAATCAGTGTTGTACAATATTATATACCGTACATTGCAAAAAAAAAAAATCAACTTGAAGTTGGAAAGGCTAGTTCATTGATTCGTGGATGGGTACAGTATGTTGTGGGAATAAGCAACGTACACAGTATCTCTATTCGCTATGTGCAAATATTACGGTTTAGATGATGATAATGTTATAATACTACTTTTAAACAAGTAAAGGTTCATCAGGCGTGAAGAAGGTTCTGTAGCTGAAACGTCGTGTTTCTTCTTTCCACTTTTTTCTGCGTTTCGACTTGTTTCTTTGCAGCAACCTCACGCTGGATAGGCTCTCCACTCTTAAGTTGTACTTTGGCTGCTGTAATAGACATTGTTAATGAGTGGAGTCTTCTGAATTATTCTGATTATTATCTTATTTTTATGTTTAAAGATCAATTATATATTTAGAACACTGCTGCTCTGCTTTAGCTAAGCCAACGCTCCGATTTAAAACAGACTACTTAACCAAACATTGAACACAAAATTAAGGAAAGCAATCTTTCTGATTTTCTTTTTTATGTGACAAATAGAAATTGCGGTTTTCTAGACGTGACATTCCCTATGTGAATTCACGTTTAACACATGCTTAAATTGCTTAAGTTCCTTAGCCAGGTTCCAAATCCTCAAAACGGACGAATGAAAAAGTTGTGTTACTCCATTCTGTTTTAGTTAAGGGCTAACACTTGAAAGTCTAGACGAAATCAGCTGATTTTAGAGTATAGACAGAAACAGACACCCATTTCTGCCAGATCTTGTATACACAGTACTGTATATACTGTATGTTGTCCCTCAATGTAAAGAGTAGGCCTAACCCAACTGCATCGACTGTATTACTGGAATACTAAAAATAAATGGTCTTATAGGAAATTAGATCAATGTAGACGATCGGAGTCAGTTCCAACACTTTGGCGTTCTGCAGTACTTCAGCTGCATTCTTCTTTCCTTGGTAGTGCCATGAACTAAGGTCAAATGCGAATACATCACTTTTTACACGATCGTTTCCAGTCATTGATTATAAAAACCGCATTTGTTGTGTAATTGAACACATTCCAAATTAACACAATAAATGATGGCATTTAGGCTTATTTTATATCTATTTAATAAATTGTTCTTATAAATAACCATAATTACCATAATGTTTTATCGTCATAATTAGATTGAAAAACTTAGACTTGCCCCTATTCATTGTTTACCCTATCTCTTTAATAAAGCCAAAATGTAAATCAGATTTATAGTTCATGAAAACAGTTTTGTTTCTTCTTCTATTTGTAACGAATAATAGTTACGTGTTACTTGACGATACCCCATGTAGTGTTAAAACAAATTGTTATGAATCGTAGGAAAAAATAGTCGTAAATAGTAAACTCTAAACTGTATATCGATGAGTACAATTCTGATTCTCGAAGGGAACATGAATATCTCAGACTATTTGTGTACAAGCTATAATCCACTTTTGGTGCCAAACTGCCGAATCACTTTTTTCTATATTTTCACCGATTTTTTCATGTTTACTTTTGTGCAGGTAGGCCTTACCATAGTTAAAACGTCCGGCATCCTGGGGAAACAGACCTTTTTTAACACCAGATGTGTTTAGATTATTATTGATTCTCTTTTGCCTTGCATTATACTGTAAATATAATGACAACCGTCCTTATAAATATAAAACAGCGACATGACCTACTGTACATGAAGTCTAAATTTAAACAAGAGCCAGTGAAATTTAGATGTTTGTGACCTGTCCTTTTACATGCAGGCCAACACATTTTGCTTGTTAATTTCTACAATATTTCGACATTGGTGTCTGAAATACCTGGTGTGTGAAGTTCCACTGGGTTAGGAGGACACATGGATCATTACCCCTAATACTCGGACTTTTTTAAAGCTAAATCTTACTAAGTAAAGGCCTAAAGGAGATTTTCTTAATGCAGATAATGCATCTCACAAATGTTAAAGATTTGCTAACGTGCATATTTTATGCCAGATCCAAGGAGACAGGTTCCATTAGAAAAATACATCCCCTTTAATCGAACACTGAACTAATTAAGTAGTTTGCGGTATTACATTTCAATATTATATATTGAACATACAATACATGTACAGTAACGAAACATGAAAAGCGGTCTCATTGTGTAAACATGCATGCAAATTATATAAAAAATATTTAATGTATTTATAGGGATGTTGACGATTGATTTATCGTTTTCGTTTATACTTTCAGAGCTTTTCATTTAGCCTGTAAAATAGAATGTCTACTGATGTTACAGTAAGTTGAACCCGCAACCAGTGAAAAGTTAATAATGCAGAAACCTGTGTGAGTTTGAGCACCTCTTCAGGAAAATATTTTTATGATCTTAGTCTTTCGTAGATAATTGAAAAACTTTAATCTGTTTCCCCGTTTGCTTGTTTAAGTACAGAACCTGCAAAATAAAATACAGAGAAAATAAAAATGATCTCCAGAAGAAGAGCAAAACAACATTATTACCCTAGGTATTAGGGATGAGATTTATAAGGATGATTTTCCAGAGGTAAAATAAACCGGCTCTGCATATTTTAATCCAATACAAACAACTATCTTCCAAACGCTCCATATGATTGAGTTCATCTTGCTGATGAAGTTATTTAAACTGACAATTAACCGGTTGTTGCAAAGAGAGCCACTCTAGCCTAACTGAGCTCCTATTGAATTTGGCAATCGCGTGAGAAAGCAGAGAGGACAGTCTAGGTGCACTGAAAAGGCAGATGACATGAAAACTGCACTGCCCTCAAGGTTAAAGCAATTCGTGTTTGCGGGTTATTACACCAGGTCCATTTCTTTAAATAAATGATGCATTTTCCCTTAAAATGCATCGCTGAGTGCTTATTTCTCAAAGTGGGCGAAGAAGGTTGTGCCACTTTTTCTATTCATGTAAAATTATTTCAGGTCCTGTGATTTATAATGGAATTTGCAGTTATACCTTAATTTATGTTTTTATTCTTAAATTACTTTCTAGGTCTATGAGACACATAAACAGATCTTAATACGGGCGAAATTGATTTAATAAAATCGAACCACTTGGTTACTTTGATTGATTATATTTAAACTTATTCGTTAGAACATTCTGCTTTCTAATGTTGTGAAACTGTCAGTGCTAATACTCATATATAAGTATTGCTAAATTATATATATATATATTATATATAAGGTTGCTAAATTATAAGTCGTATTGTCAAATAATATAACAAAATATAAATAACTTATAAAATGTCGTTTTATATTGTTCTTCCAATCCAATTACTGTACGTGAACATACAATGTGCAAAAGCATTTTGTTTATCCGAGACATGTAGCATCATGCGAAATCGCGTACTGTATCTGCATTTAACTATGTGTAAATAAACAAGGGAAAAATAGCCACATAAGAAGCATTTTTTATTCGTGAAAGCTTTAATTATTACAGCTTTTCATCGAGTTAATTGAAGCATAAATGAGCTTTCGTTATAGCCTATATTAGAAAATCTTGGCACATCGTTAACTTTGTAATATTATGTAAATACAATACATAGAACAATAAAAATGTATAAGTTGTTATCTAATAACACTTGACTTAAATATTGTGTAGTTAGTCGAACAAACTTTTTTTTTTACAATTTTCAAGTAAAGCAAAGTTTATTAACAGAATCTTGTGTCCCACAGTACGCTAGAAAGGAAGTTGTGAATATAGGAGCAACATTTTGCATGAATTCTCCATGAATGGGTAGAGTCCTCTGTAAAGGCGATTCGATATGAATCGATATTGCCTGGTGCTCAGCCACGAGGTCAGATACTTCTGTTTCAGATGTCAGTTGCCGTTTCCATTTATTTCTTCGATTCTGGAACCAAATCTTAACCTATGTCTCAGTTAACTGTAGCGAAACAGCCAGGGCAGCTCTTTCCGAGTTGCTTAAATATCTGTTGATTTCAAACGTTGACTGCAGATGGAAAATTTGATTTCTTGAGAAAATGGTCCTTGTTTTCTTTTCCTTTGATGGCAGACCTGGTTGCGGTTGCGTGCATTGGTTTGCCCCTCCGCGTTTGTGTCTTCTGAATATTTCCCACAAGCTACTGTATGTTTTCAGCGATAACTATGAAGGGGGAAAAGATATGAGGTAAAGTGACTTAATTATATTAGAAAGACATGAGAATACAGAAAATTAAGCACGGACATCGGTGTCCATCGTGTGTTTGCGGAACATATGCATATGCATACAGTATGAAGGGGATCACAAAGAGCAGAATTAAAACATCAACAATAGGCCTAAATGATACAAGAAACTGAAGATCTACTGTAAAATGGCCACGTTTCAAGCAGGTGTGCAAGTGTAATTATCATAAGAATGATAAAAGTATTAAAGAATTTTGCTTAGAATAAAATGAAGCAGTTTGGAATTAGCGTTGTGATCTCTACATAACGGGACACATGAAACTAAATGAATGCTGTTGTGTCTACAGCTAGCTTGATAAAGTCTATAAAAAATATTGTTTGAAAGTAACGATGCATATTAATACCCTTCGTAGGACAGAGAAGCATAACATTTAAAATGTAAAGGAACAAGTAATGGGTTTATTCCATGCTGAAAAAAAGAAGAAAGAAAACACAACGTTTCGGTCGTGGAGCCTACATTTAAAATGTAGTTGTCTTACCGGAATTATTTAACTTTACAGCCTTCTCTTGTTGGGAGTGGTGTCCCCTTTTATTTGAGAAGATTAACACCTTTCTATCGCTCGGATATTGTCGGCAGATAGACTGGGAGTCTTCTAATAAAATGTCATTAATGAGAAAAGAAACAGAAGGCGAAGCAGTAGAATCTGGCGACTTTTCCATGGTTGCGAACTTTTCACTGTAAGAACGACATGGGCGTTTTTGCTGGTTTATCTTTCATAATAAATGTAAAAACTCTTGATGCGAAAGGTTTGCAGGAAAGAAGTCGCGTGTCATTGATTAGCTGGCTATTTGTAAAATTATTTAATACCATTTATTGGCTTATGCTGTAGCCTTGGGGCCTTTCTGTTCTGACTTCATGCAAGTGACCCTGAGATTTAGCATGTTTTTACTATATTATCGTGTAGAAGGGCGGGTTCATTTCTATTGCTATGTACAGAATCTATGACTTACGTTATTTTGTCATTGCCTTACTTGACTACAAGCATTTTAGAGGTCACATAGTCTGTTGCCATGGTAAATTGCTGTAGAAGCAATAATAATAAGAATAATGATGATGATGATGATGATGATGATAAGGGAAAATAAGTTATTCGGTGTTTAAAATATTTAAAAATAAAAAAAATAAAAGTGTTAAATGGAAATAAGAAATCATCCTAAAAATATTTAAAAGTAGATATAATATTCTTTTTCACGTTGTTTTCAAGTCCTGAAATTAAGACCAATGTTAAAGTTGCTTTTTTTATTGAAGTGCTAAAATAATTTACTAGAATGATAGGAGGGGGGAAATGTCTCGTAAAATGTTATACATTTCTTTAGAAATAACGTTCCTTCAGTTTCCTTCTCTTACATTATTAGTAATAACCGATAGGGGATGGGGGGTCCAGTTATTTTAACCTGATTGTTGATTTTATCAGGACAATAGGATGGATTCCTTGTTCTTGTAAAACACTAACATAGAAACCTTGATCACAATTGTGTGGATTCAGGCTCTCATCGTAAAGCGCGCTTTACTTAATGGTCACACACTTAATGGAACATTGATTGTTAGAGCACAGAGAAGAGCGCCACCTACTGATGTCTAAATTCGCTCCCAACAAATAAATACACTACGTAAAGGGGACATGATCGTTTGATATATCGTTTCCAGGAGCAAAACCAACCGAAAATCAAGGTTCAGTGTGGTGTATCCGCTTTCGATTATGCAATGTGTGATAATTTATTTTTGTGACATTTTCAGAGAGGAAATCGTCAACAATTTCCATCATTTATCTTCACACAACATTTGCTTGCGAACTACTGTAAAAACTAGAATGGCCTACCTTTTCTTGACAGCGGCTTTTATACAGCACCGACAGTGTTCGCATCAACACGTACTTTAGTATTATAACGTTATCACCTCAGAGAGATACATGGTTTTTAAATGTACATACAGTCTCTACAAGAGGACGGTTTGGGGATCTTCTTCATTTGTAATCTTTCCACTGCATGATGTACAGTAGGCAGAATACTTTAAACACACATGGTGCTTAAAAAAGTGAAGTTACCTTGACGTGACAAGTAAGCAGAGTGTCTGGCTAGAGTAAAAAAAAAAACTATACCTTAACAGAAGACACACGCACAAAGTGAAAAATATCTTGATGCCCTGTTTCAAAGTTCTTTCAAAAAGTCTTGTAACGGACAATGTTTTGGTAGTGGTCCTTATCATCTGATCTCTGGTTCAATTGTTCATCCTGCATTTTGCCTTGATTACAACCCCCCCCCCCCCAAAAAAAAAAAAATACAAAATATATGTCTTAAACGGAGCTTTTGAATTAATGAATTAAAACGAATTATCGTCTATCGTCAATTATGTGAATGTGTTTTATTCAAATTATATAAAAGTGCAATCAGAAAGTAAAATATAGTATAAGACCTGTTTTAAACAAACGTTTTATTTTTTCAAGCAAAATACAGTATTCAACTCCTTAAATTAACAGTCAGAATTAATGATATAATTATTAGTAAAATTACAGATATGATAGTACAAAACGATCCGTGGTTCGATTCACTAAAGGTGATTTTGGTGATATCCCAAAACATTTGTCTGGAAGCAACATACTGTACTGTGACGTGATATTCCTGGACTTTTTTATATTATTTTTATGATAATTATGATATTATTCCGATTGCTGGACTCCCCTGCTTCTTCAGCAACTCACATTTATGAGAATATCAATATTAAATTGATATGAAATCTTTCCACCAAACGTTAAATGAAATCCCCCCAATTGATAATGACTTCTTTGAATGCACAATGCCTGTTGATTCTACCGTCCTGAAGTGTATAGCTGTATACTTTTGGACTGTAATTTACAATTTATATCCATATCAGGTGCAAGCATATGAATGTATTACATGTATTTAAAGTGCGCTTAGGTTTTTATTTTGTTTCATTTCGGTGAGAATAATATCCCACAGCAACTTTCAAACAATCTGCTCTTCCTTGCAACATATTTTTAAAACTAAGTCCCACTCTTACAGATTTTTCCTTACCAATCAAATGGAATTAAAATCACAAGCTAATTAACCCACTCGTCTTTAAACGAAAGATTTTATGAGTGAAGTAAAGCACGATATACCTTCTAATTGCTACACTTGACTAAAGTAGATCTAATGTGATTAAAGTTACATGGCAACAGAGAGAAAGAGTAAGTTAACCAAAAGCGACATAAAAGATGAAAGAGTCTTGGTTTAGTAAGTGCCTTAAGGATAGCTGCCTGCCCTAGAGCCTCTTGTTTTTTCTTCTTTCTGTCACGCAATTTCACTGTCGCTCTCCTTGAATGCGATTGCTCCTTCCATAGTTCTGACCTGAATATTTCTGCGACAAGGCAAAACTGAGTTTATATTGCTGCCGATAACATTTACTGCGAGTGTAGCAGCAAAACCACCTCGTTTAAGATTCAAAGGCGTTTAAATACAGCTGATTTATTCATGATGCATGCAGATAGCACGTGTTCGTGTCTTACCTTTATGATCTCCCACACATTTTACAATGTAAGGAATTGTGTTTTCAATAAAATCGAATTAACAGAGTATTTACTTTGAAATGATTTTCGCAAGTAGCACAAACCGATGTTGTATAAAATAGATAAACGACATGATGCAGTATAACGTTTGTTAAAGCGACAATTTTTATCAATATGTTTTAGCAGATAACGAAATTCCGTAAACTTCAAACAATTAAAAAATACTGGGGAATGTCCAATAATTGAATTAAAAAATATTTGTCAAACCTTTGACTTAAATATAATTATATATATATTTTCTCTTAACAACAAAACATCCGATACAAAATAATTAATGATAATAGTATCAGAATCAAAACGTGAACTGTAGGGATGAGATTCGGTTTTATATATTTAATTACACGTTGAAATATTTAATTTAGCTAAATTTGACAGTCTAAAGCAATCGTATTTGGTGGCAATGGCTTAAATAAAACCGCACGAGTGGCTTTTTACTATAAAGAAAACTAGCCAAAATCAATGTATTGATTTTCTTTAAATACAGAGAAAAGAGTGCGACAGCAGGAGGAACTGTAAATATTTTTTATTTTCTTTAGTTCCAAAATTAGTTCTACATAACAGTCAACAACAATAATTGTATAGAGTGTCCTGAGTCTGTAGTGGATTCGGTCGTACTGTACGTCTGATGTAGATATTGTTCATTAACAGTGAAGAGTGCACTATTGGTTTTGGAGGTGTTGCATTTGTTGGGGGTTGACGGCGAAATTCTCTTTGTTATAATCCAATAAAGGATAAAAGATACAAATAAAGATTAGGAAAATATAATTGGAGAAATGGTCAACATCTTGAATAAATATAATTTAAGAGCAGACGCATAACAACTAGACATTGCAAAAAAAGGCAATTTGTCACGAACTGATTTTCTTTAATGTAGCTTAAACACACTAGCTGGTTTGTTAGAAATCCAACAAATTACATTATCCACATTTCCAATACTCGAATGCCTGTTTTTTTTTTATGTTACTGTCATCATGTAATTTACTTGTTAGAAAGATGTCTTGGTTTACACGCTCGTATACAATAACAATAACAATAAATAATTGCTTACACTTATATAGCGCTTTTCTGGACACTGCACTCAAAGCGCTTTACAGGTAATGGGGACTCCCCCCCCTTCATCATCCACCACCTCCGTGCAGCATCTACCACAGTAGATGAAGTATTAGGTTTATTCCCTGCTGAAAAGAGAAGAAAGAAAACACGACGTTTCGGCTGTGGAGACACGAGAGCCACACAACGTCTGAGGACGTTGAGTTTTCTTTCTTCTCTTTTAAACAAAGGAATAAAACTGTTACTTGTTCCTTTACAGTTTACGCATGCGGACGCAGCTACCTACTTGAACTTCAATAGATCAAGCCCGAGGAGGGTTCGTTTTACACCTCTCCAGTCTTCAACAGAAAGGCACTTCAAGGAAGATACTGTAGAGTGTTTTTGCTTACATGTGGCATCCAGGTAGTCAGTACTACTACTACTACTACTACTACTACTACTACTACTACTACTACTATTATTATTATCCCTATTTTCCTGGGGTACACAAACATAAATCAGCATTTGGTCTCGAGTTAATGGTTAAATCAATCTTAATACGATCTAGCTATTTGTAGTAGTAATCGATTAGTTGCTTCAGTTGCATTTTTTTGTAGATCTGGGGTGAGTTTCCCGAAAGCATCGTAATGCTAAGAACATCGTAAACTCGATCTTAAGATCGATTGTTAATTTACGAGTGTTTCCCAAAACCCATCGTAACTAAAGTAGCACGTTAAATCCTTCGTAATCTAAGTGCTCCCCGACCCATTCGTTAATCACTAAGTGCTTCTTAAACTGGCTACCTCTTGCGCCAACCTTAGCGACAGAGATCGCCAGACAGAGCACATTAAATTCAAGTCATGGGAATTCTCTGGAAATATAAAATACTAAGATTTTATATTAAGGATTTTGATATTTTGTTGTACTATGTAAGAGGAAATTTGAAAAAAGAACATGTATTTAAATAGTAATGAATTTATTAGTCATCTTGGGTAAATTTCATATTCATAAGTCAAATGTTTTAATAATACTCCCTCTTTTAGTACTTTTGGGGTGGGGTTTAAATTGTATTTAAATTCCATAAAGAACGTGAAACATGTAACATGTATTACAGTGTAGCGCCACGCAGGGCGGGCTGAGAACAGCACCTGGGGACTACCGGACTGTATATAGTGGGACGGAGGCTGAGATACAGTCTCTTCCCTTCGCGTGTGTGTATGTTAGTGTAGGTGCAGCGCTGTAACCCCTGTCCCTGGGTGTGTACCTTTCCCGATTCGAGTTAATAAATGTGTTGTTCAGCCCCATTCCCTGAGTCCCACGCCTGCTCCATTCCGTACCGAAACCCGCGGTCGATACAATATTTAAAGTTCGAATGCCGTTTTATGTTCTGTCGTGATTGTTGACGGTAAAGCTTAGACCTACTTGTTTTTAAATTTGATTATAGGTTCTGTATTTGTTGAGTGACACATGCCAAGCTTAGTAGTTAATTTTTCCATTGAGTTCCAATACACCCAACAACTATAAATAACAACAGTATTTTCTCATGAAACACTGTGATTCTTAACGATGGCAAAATATTGCTTTAAGTCAAAGACGTCGTGCAGGACGCATACACTGTCCACACAGTTAAACTTGGTTTTCTTTCACGGCATTTCAGTCATTTATTTTCTTTTCTCTTAGAAACAATAAGGGTCCCATTTTGTACCTGTCTATACACTTTCGCTTAAATGGTTGTTAAATTATGAGGTCATGTTTACTTCATATTCCCTTTCACAACTTTACTTCATCCCACTGAAGGACCAAAACCGACACCATATAATGAAAGCACTGTCAATCGATTGTTTTTCAATCGACTTGTGATGCTTTTTGCTAAGCGACTTCAGGGGCGGGGTTAACAAAGAAGTACTTTATACTCGCTCGTTAAATGACCGATTAAGAGGGGTTTTGGGAAACGCACGAAAAAGTAGCTCGTACGTTACGTACGTACATCGTAGAGTTGCTCGTTAGTCTCTAAGATTAATCGTTTTCGGGAAACTCACCCCTGTTTTTGTAGTGCTTATTGTTTTTGAAAAGTGTTTTTTTGCGTGTTTTTCACGTTTGGGAAAGCACATCGTCTCTATTTTTAAAACATATTGTATTAAAAAAGCTTAAAATTTAATTTGTATTGAAACAGTGGCAGAAATCTGTTTGTGTAGGACGTATCTTAGAAAAACACATTTATGTCATTGCTTCTTGATTTCAAGGCCACACATATTTACTGTATACTCTTTTACCATTCCCTTTTTTACTGTAGATTGTAAATATTATTACACGATTTTAGATATCTGTAACACAGGAAGATTAAAATTATATTGAAATTATACTGAATATAATTTTGAATTTTGTTATATATAATTTTGTATTATTATATAATAGAATATTTTATAATATAATATATAGTTTCTAATACATTATACAATAATCTATACTGAATTCAGTAAATGTTTTTTCAGTTCCTTCAGTTGAAATGTGTTCTGCATATTTCTACAAAACCTGTCATTTGATGTCATTTGACTTATTGTCATTTAGCAAATCTTAATTATTATATTTAGTAATAAAATCATCTATTACCGCAAACATTACTACTAATGGCGGTGCGGTGGCTCTGTGGCTAAGGATCTGTGCCTGTGGCTGGAAGGTTGCTGGTTTGTATCCCACAGCTGGCAGAGAAATCCTACTCTGTTGGGCCCCTGAGCAAGAACGTGGGTGTCATTTGATTTCATAATCTTGAATCTCATTGCCCTCCTTACTACTGTTGAAGTGTACTTGACTATTGTGCCTCTGCTACGCAAGTCCATTTATTGAGTTTAGTGTGTGACTCAAACCAAAAGTGGTAAAGTTTCTAATTTTCTAAGGTTTCTAAGATTCTAATAGTTCTACTACAGCTTACTGTTCTACTGTTTTTGTAATTGCATAGGGTTTGTCATTAAGCTACAGATCAATGAAGTCACCTAACTGCTAATTACTGAAATCCACATTCATTACACTAGAAGTTGTAATATAGAAGTTGGGAAACGTCATTATTGTTCCAAAACGTTGGTATTCTAAGTAAGGGCTTACGTCAGGTAATGTAAAGCTACAAAATTACTGTCCCATTCCTCTCACAAAGTGTTATCAATCATGTCTAGGTCCTTTGAGTCCTGTGAGCTACATGTCATCCCAGCTCATTGCACAACTTTTCAATGGTGATCATGTCTGTTGAGTAGAGCATCAACTGCATAAGTCACATTCTCATCTCACAAGAAAACCGTGGCTACGTGAATATGATGACTCGCTGCATGTTGTCCCACTAGTGCAGATATGTAGTGACTAGATACTCCTAATAATAATAATTGCTTACACTTATATAGCGCTTTTCTGGACACTCCACTCAAAGCGCTTAACAGGTAATGGGGACTCCCCTCCCCCACCACCAATGTGCAGCATCCACCTGGATGATGCGACGGCAGCCATAGTGTGCCAGAACGCTCACCACACATCAGCTACCCAGACTGTCACTATGATGATGTGTTTAACCTGGGGCAGCACGCTGGCACAGTGGTTAGCATTGCTGCCTCTCTGCACTGGGGCCCTGGGTGCAGTTCTGGACCTGAGGTAAAGTCTCTGTGGAGTTTGTATGTTCTCCCTGTGTTCATGTGCACTTCCTTCTGGTGCTCCAGTTCCCTCCGACAGTCCAAAGACATAGTGGTTGGTTGATTGGCTGCTGGGAAAACTGGTTCTGGTGTGAATGTGTGTGTGTCCTTGTGAGCCGTGAGCCCAGAGCCCAGCTGTTGAATGATATCCTGTCCAGCGGATATGCTGTTTTGTGCCTGTTGTTTTTAAAAATAGGCTCCAGCTCTCATGGCCCAGAACTGGATAAAGTGGTGTAGTCAATCAGGGTCTCCCAGTTCCCACTGTCGAATCACCTGTTAAATAGGAGCCAGAGCTCACAAGAAGGAACTACTGTACATGAGAGTGCATTTAAAACCATGAACTGGAAGCACTTCTTTACACAAAGGTTTGTAGGAGTATGGAACAATCTACTCAGCCGTGGCCATATTCTGACAATACTTTGGATACTTTCAAGAAACAGCTATATATCCTCAAAACCAATTAGCGACTATTTACCAAATGTATTAGATAAAAATGACCTCTTCATACAGGTATATGTTATCTTTCCTTTGTTCTTATTATGGATTATAACTGATGGACCATGTTTGGCTGTCTTGCCAGGTTAAAAATTGTTAGCTTTGAGCATCTTAGTATGCAAGTTAGCCCAGTCTAGAATTTACCAATGACATACTGTAGAGGCATTTTTCTCTTTATTAGCAGGGCATATTGGTTCATTTCTGTATTTTACTGTTTGATTTACACCAGGTTTAAAATCTCATTTGAAATACACTTCACCGCCCATGCCCCATCTACTAAATAATTATTAAGGCGATCGCTTGTGAAAATTGCATAGCATCCCTGAAACTGTATTTTCAACTGTACAGAAGAGCACACACCACCACTCTCAGCTGTGGTCAGTGCACTCAAGCAGTGCATTCACATTATATAAAATAAAACTGTTTTGTTTTGTCCAAAGAAACTGAGATTATATTTCAGTTGCTCGCTGACATTTAGCTTCTTTCATTTTGTGACACATTGGAGTGGGTTGTCACAGGTAAGAATATTGATAGGTCTAGAAAAACAGACACAGAACCAGTTTGTAACATAAATATAAAGTGCTCTTTCATGAACAAGATAAGAGAAATGTTTAAACTACAGAAAACAAATCAAAAGCAAAAGCCCCTCTTTGAGCATCTAACTTAACTTCTTCACAGCCGTTTCTATAACACAGCGGGGCAGCTAAGCTGCTTACTAGCAACAAATCATAAAAAATCATACATTCTCAAAAACTCATAAACTTCCCTGTCCTCACTTCAGCTCTGTCAATCAGATAGTTCTTTTTTTTCCTCTCTCTGGTGCAGTTAGCATAACAGAGTATTTGCCATCCATTACCTCCAGACAGCAGATGACCAATTCTGAAAGCCATAGCTTTCTGGTTTTACACCAATTGGTCAGGTAACTGAGGATGGCAGGTCATTCCTCACAGCTTTCTGGAAATGCAGAAGGGTTTGCATAATTTGCAAGGACTGTAAAACTCACTGTGATCACCAAAATACCAATCATCAGCCATCCATTTTCTAAACATTTTTAGCTGGAGGCTGTCCTGGCAGAAAAATGGGAGAAAGACAGAGTACATCCTGGACAGGAAGCCTGTCCATCACAGGGAAGACACACAGACACACATTCTGAGGGCCAATTTTCTCTGACGCTAATTAACCTACCAGTATCTTTGGACTGTGGGAGAAATTCAGAGCACCCAGAAGGAATTCATGTGAACACGGGGAGCACAAACAAATTCTATGAAAATAGCACCCCAGGTCCAGAATTGAACCCAGGGTCCCAGCGCTCTAAAGCAGCAATGTTAAACCCTGCAGCACTGTGCTGCCCACTAGTCAGCATATTTAAGAAAAATATTCAGACACTACCAAGTTTTACCAATCATTTAATGGCATAAAACACGGAAAACTTGATTAACAGAGATTTTATCTTCCACAGCACATTAGAATAATAAAGTATATTTTAAGAAAGTAAATGTAGATTTTTGTCATGCATTTCGAGAGTTAGCATCAACGTGTCGATGGAAGCATCAATATAAAGGACTACTGTTCTGTTTTACTGAAGTTAGGCCACATGGCATGTAATACCTCAAGAATAAAAACTAATTATTCATGTCAATATCTTTCTCCAACTTTTACTCCAAGTTTTACTTTATCAAGCTGTTGTCTGTACCAAATGGAATATTAATATCTAAAGAAAAACTATTTACACTATTACCAAAAAATCTATATAAACTTATTTTAGTATTTCACTTACTTGATTAATATTTTTTATATAGTAATATATTAATATATTTATTAATGTAGAAAAGTGTTAAACTGATGTTTCTTTCATGTCATGTTTCATGCTTTCATGCTTCTTTCATGTTTTGCAAAAATGCTATCATAATGACACAGTTAAGAGGTCATGAGCACATGGACAAAGAAAATAACATTTAATCTGTTTTTGTTTTTTTTAACAATGTACCCTGAGGAGCAACCCATGAACTGGCAGGTTTGATACTGTTTGTATATGACTTACAATTCTGTTTCTTCTTTTAGTCCATTTTCTTCCGCATTCAGCACTTAAGAAATGAGAGAAGACAATTGTGTGGTGAATTTGTTTTCCATGAGGTTGACTTTCTTTTCACTCACAGCTAGCATGATGTTCATCTGTTTGGTGGAATTTGATGGAAGTGTGAGGTAAAACTTTCTCCCCAAACAATCACTGGTGAAGAAAGAAAGCAGAAGAAATCTTACTGCAGTGAACTACAAAGCATTCATTAATAAAAGAAAATAATATCTTAATGAGCAATGAAACAATTGAATGCTGAAATGCAATGAGCATTCATATATTACAGGCCACTGACTGTGAAACACTTTTTTTCTAAATGGTGGTGAGAGTATTATTAGTTCTGTGAAATTATGATAACTTGTAAAATAACTCTAAGCCCTGGATCATTTGTCTTCCGTTGCTGCACAACAAATTAAAATGACTGTCAGGCCTAATGAGAAGTGTTGTTTGCAATGACCAGAAATTGTGTTCTTGATTTGTTTTAACTGTGAGTGGTTGTTTAATTAGCCTTTTCCTGTTAATTTTACAGAATGCAGTATTTTTAGTTAAATGCATCATAGCTGTTGTAAATGATTTACAGTGTCTTTTGTGAAGACACTTTAACACTTTGTTACAGTATTAACATTTGTTAGCCTGAACCCCTTTCAGTTGCATTTGACAGATAAACATTTTGTCTTTTAAACAATTAACAGCTCATATCTAAGGGTATGCAACATAAATAATGCTCTACATTAATTAAACACTAATTAAAATAAGCCTGTAAGTGTTTTAAGATTGTGTGAAGACACTCATAGTCTGATGCTTTCATTTCAAAGTCAAGAATGACAGACTGTATACAGCAAACTTGTTTTTGAAGTAAGGTAAACACAATACGATTGCCAGAAATTTAAATTACAATGGCACAAGGTACAGATCTTTACAGGTGCAAGTTCATAACTTGATTTTCATTTTGTAGTTTGCTCCAAAATAAAAATAAACACTAGCTTAAATAATAAAGTAATAAAAAATATGGTTTTGGGGCTACACGGGTTATAATCAAAGCCTATTATAACCACTTTTCTTGGCAAGATCATGAGAACAGCTGTTCTTAGAAAACGTTGTTGTTGGGGTTTTTTTTACTTTTTCAGTGCTGTCCCAATGCCTGGCAGGGGAAAGAAACATGAAGGTATACAATGATATAAAGAACATTTTATAGGAGCTCTGGTCATATACTGTACTGTAGATATTTGGTTCTTGTCATAAGCATGTTCATCAGGACTTCAGATGTCTCATCTAAATCCTCTGTTGCCACACTGTTTAAATGCACTCCAAAAGCCTTTTTTCATGGTGTGTGATCCAAAACAAAAGTTCTGTGTTACTGTGAAGAAGTAACAATCATAACTAAACATGTCATTCAGAAAAGGACTGACTTACAGTACATAGGCTTGGAAACTTCATAACTTTTTAATGTGTCTGCAACAACAATAATAACTTATAAAACAATTATAATTCCTTGCTCTTGCACAGAGATTTTTACCTTTAAAGGACCCCAAAGTGATTTACACACAGGAGGTGGATCCACTTAATTATAAACTGAAATAGTTCCACAGATGGGACCTCTGACAGCTTGGTGTCCTTTGTTGCCATATTGGGGTATTGGTTTGGAAATTCTTGTCCAGGGGAAAGAGTGCCACCTTTTGGTCTACCACCTATGCTTGTAGTAACATCCTGGTTTTCAATGGAAGGCTCCCAAGCCAGTACTGAGCAGATTTAGCCTGCAAGAGAAAACTGTGGTAGTATTGTTGTGAAATACTGTGTTAATCAAAGAGAGAATTACATGACTGATATTACTGAGTGGTTTAAGATCAGTCCAGGCTTGTTTTTACACAAGATGGTTTTGTATTCGATAAAAATAATAGTAGCCAAGCATTTTGTGTATTTCTTAGTTACAGTACTTATAAATAGCTTTTAGAACTTATTCTCTGGCACATTTACAGACACTGGGGTCTGACAGTCACCGATCAATAGAAAATTGTAATCATAGGTTAATTTAGCATAAATATGTATAAATACATAAACTTTGTTTAGTAAATTTCTCCTAAGTCTGAAATATATGTTCAGTCTAATTTGCACAGCAAATACAACAATGGTATTTTTTTTCATAGTATTATGGTTACAGCTTTTTGTATTTTTGCGGCTAAAAACATACTGTACAAGTTCATATATACCTCAACAGACCACCCTAAACATCCTGTTACTGTATAAGTACTGTATTTCAAATGATTAAGCGAAAATGTCTGTAGTGCACAGACACTTAAAAGTTTTTCACCACATTCAGAAAAAAGAAAGGAGAATGAGAATACATTATGTATAAAGCATGAAACAATTTGAATATGATTATTTAAACAAAGGGAATGTAGAGTTATCAGTCATAATATGAGTCACTTCTTTACACGGTAGGGTTGTGGGAGTTTGAAAAACATTTCCCAGTCATGTTGGAGCTGATACCCTGATTTCTTTTAAGAAATAGTTTGATTAGGATCTTGTATCAATTCCCTACTGACTACCAAAAGTTGCATTCTCTTGTTTGTAAGCATTCTTATGATTCTTCTGTCACGATCGTTACTCCTCCTCTTAAGGGCGCTCCAGCCCTTCCGCGTTCTGTCCCATTCCCCACACCTGTTCCTTATTCCAGCCCCTCTTTAGTTCCTCCTTTAAAGCCAGACGCAGGCGATTGCTTGGGGCTTCTCATTGATTTCCGTGTCGTGAGAGCCCGGGGTCCTGCCGCGTCTGGCTCCGTTATGGTTTTAGTTTCCTGTTCCTGATTCCCTGCCCCGCCGGTCCCGACTGGTTTTAACTACGGATGGATCCCCTGGTCTTGGACTAAACCTCCCGTCTTGGATTCCCCCTCTGGATTTACCCTTGGATTGTTCGCCCTGGATTCACTCCCCCCGGACACTAGCACTGCATGGACACGCCCCCCTGTCTCCTGACCGACTCCTGCATGATATTTTTCCCTATTGTTTCTTCACCTTTCGGATCGTGTCGTCCGCATAGGGCCCGGAAAGAACTGTTCCTGACATCTTCATAAGTTCATAAGTTATGTTATGGATAGTGAAAACAGCTTGGTTCTCCATTGTTACTGTCATGAACAGAGTAGAAAGCCTCTGTAGATTTGTAATGCATATGAATTTAGACCACTGTGATTGAAAATCCTTTCAAATTGGTATAATCAGCTACTGATATAAAAGTCTTCTTTGGCTTAATTTTTCACACATTAAAAAGTAATGTGAAACTGTGAGAGAAAAAGAGGAACATAAGCATAAATGATGAAAATTTGGTGTGATTGAACTTTTGGTAAAGTTCTATCAACAGGATCAATGAATTTTACCATAAGCTCTATAGTGCTTTAGTCCCTGCGGTGTTTTCTGGTAGGAATAACCTCCATGGGTAGTGAAAACCATTTTCCAACAAGGTAATGATTCTTCACGTTTCCAGTAAATGTTAATTCGATTTTCATTCTAAAGTAGTTTATGTCAATTTACTAAATATTATATCTAGTATATGTAGTAAACATACATTTGAAAATGATTTATTAATTTTTAATGTAAAAACAGGCAGATCACAAAGAACTCACAAACACTGTTACAAAAAATACATTTTTTTTCCTTGAGGAAAGACTCAATTTGTTACAGCAGCTTTACAGTTCCAATTTAACAAAAATTTAAGAACTAATAAATTGAAAGTAAACTAATAAATTTAAAGTATTTCCAAAATATTTTAATAAAATGGAACTTAGAACAATATACTGTACTCGTACTCATTGGTGAGTATACATAGCATATACATAAATCCATGTTTTAATCAGCTGGTCTAGTGCTGTGGAATAATATACTGTATATATCATGGCCTCCTAATAATCCCCATCTATGAATTGGCTTCATTACTCTGCTCTCCTCCCCACTGATACAGTAGCTGATGTGAGGTGAGCGTTCTGGCGCACAATGGCTGCCATCGCATCATCCAGGTGGGGCTGCACATTGGTGGTGTTGGAGTGGATTCCCCATTACCTGTAAAGCACTTTGAGTGGAGTGTCCAGAAAGGCGCTACATAAGTGTAAGCAATTATTATTATTAATTATTATTATTATTATATACTGTATACAGTATACAACTATTTGCATCTAAACAACATTTTCTGCTTTCAGCAAAGTAAAGGTAAACCCCTCATTTTAAAATCACATTCCATTTATCTGTCATTTATCTGTATAACAATTTATACATTGTTGAAAATATGCATATATGGATTGTTTTGGAAAATAAACTCAGTGGTATTGACACCTCGAGAGGATACCTGTACATACTGTATTGAAAATATTATGAAGCAGTGATTTAACTGTGCTATTTTAACTGTGTTTTTAAAATGTAGGGTATAACCCTTCATATATATCATTGAGTAAATATTACGTGAACATGGAGCATAAGCCATATTTAAATAGCAGTTTTAAGAAAGATGAAAGATGATATAAATTTAAGTCACTTCACCCAATTACTTTTTTTTCCTGTAGAGGGCGTCAGAGTATAACGGTTTGAAAAGCCACTTGGTCCGACACCCATTAGTTTTTCTGTCTGAAACTTATGAGGACACTTTTATTTTATAAACAAAAAAAAAAGCTAACAAAGAAAATGAAAAGCACAAAAACTGTCCATCTGATGTTTTTCAATTTCATGCACCAGTTTATGGCATATGATTCAATATATTATTATTTTGAGACTGAATTGGATTTACAGTAGCTTCATTTTATGCTCACAGAATCAAGACAAAAGTTTCTTTATATTTTTCTATTGGAGTACTTAAAAAATGTGCTTAAAATCAAGACCTAAAGAAACCAGTTTTATTGCAGCATCTTGCATACTCAGTATCAAAACTGCAAAAGTACAAAACTCTATTGCCCATTTCTGCCATAAATGCCTTGCACTGAGAAATACATAATACTACTAGCTAAGCAATATTTCTGCCAGTGTTTTACTGTACATAGCACCATCCTGAAACAAAAAAAACGTTTATTTTCTTCACTATTAAATAACAAGAAAATAAAAATGTCTCTCAAACTCAGCATTATGTCTTCATGATATGCATTGATTCATTACACAATATTTTTTTTTCCATTAAAGCCTCTCAATGTGTGGTAGATGGTGCTGTTGCTGTATTATTACAGAAAATGGAACTGGCTGATTTATTAAATAATGTATGTGACTTTACAATGAGCTGTATGCCATTATGTAATATTCAAGGTGATAAAGCCGAGTCAATAAGTCATAAAAGCATATACTGTATTTTAAAGAAAAACTCCATTTCAGAAGAGTGCTGGAGAAGGGAGAATACATGAAAATAAAAATCTGACATTTTATGTCCACATTCTAATCAAGATTCAGGTTGAAAATCTTATAATCACGATGTACTTACTTGAATTGTGATTATACTAAAGAAATAACAGCACACTGTAACCATTTATGTATTTGTCTTCAAGGATAAAGAAATTTACATCCAAGTCTTATGTATAAGACTTACAAGCTTATGTATTATTTTGAATAATTGGCTGATGTGTCAAACTATTTTACTCACAACTTTTGTGACCTGGGGCGCCAATACATTCTAATAACATTTGTAATTTTATTACTGAGTAATAAGAGGAGGTACAGTATGTGAATCTCAACTTTAAACTAAGTATTGATAGATACCCAGGATTCTTTCAGAAGATTGCTGGTTGGGACTGTCAGATCAATTACTTGAAACCAAACTAAAATTATGGATAGAATGGTTTCCTCTCATTTATAAACTTTCTGATATTCTTATACATATTTTCTTAGACAGGATACTGTATGTGCAAATTATGACTGAAGGTACAACTCGTGTTGCTATTTTGGTCATTGCCTAGATTCATTTATGTTATCTGTGTTAGAAATGTTTTCTAACACACAGGACAAAGTGGGTTTGTCATGAAAATTAGCTGTTAGCCTTTTGGAAAACTTAACCTCTTTATTCTTTCTAGCTGAATATGATTTCTTTCAAAGTTTGCAATACTGTTATAAATCATGTTCCTTTTGCGCTCACCCTGTGGTCCATGTGGGTCCTAATGCCCCAGAATAGTGACGGGGACACTATACTGTAAACAGGCGCCGTCCTTCAGATGAGATGTTAAACCGAGGTCCTGACTCTCTGTGGTCATTAAAAATCCCAGGGTGTTTCTCGAAAAGAGTAGGGGTGTAACCCCGGTGTCCTGGCCAAATTTCCCATTGGCCCTTACCAATCATGGCCTCCTAATAATCCCCGTCTATGAATTGACTTCATCACTCTGTTCTCCTCCCCACTGATAGCTGGTGTGTGGTGAGCATTCTGGCGCACTATGGCTGCCATCGCATCATCCAGGTGGGGCTGCACATTGGTGGTTGTGGAGGGGAGCCCCCGTTACCTGTAAAGCTCTTTGAGTGGAGTGTCCAGAAAAACGCTATATTGTGTAAGCAATTATTAATAACTGTTATTATTATTGTTAAACTTTCCAAAGAAGTTGTAAGGATCAGTATGCCATCAGCCCTTAAATGTACACACAATCCCAGTGTTGGCTTGTAGGGTGAGACTAATAGTACTCTAAAAAGATTTATGAATATACCTTCATTTAAACATATTTAATAGCTAGAAACCACTTTACATTTGAGAAATCTGTACAATATATACATTGATTTTTAATTCATTCATTTCTTACATCCCTTAATGGAAAAAGTGAATTCTTACATTCTGTAATTTAGAATATCTCCATGTATTTTAAGTAGCCTAATTGAAGTTTGGGATGCAGTTTATTAGAAATATAAGCTGAAGAGCATCAGACTAAATGCTTTTAAAAAGGGAGATTCAGAGAGTTAAATACCACCCCATTTTTGTGGGAGCACTTAAAAAGATTTAACATTTTTAAGGCAAGTTTGATTTGCAACTACCAGCATTTCTGGATGTTACACTTCTGATATATGAAGTTAATCTCAACACTATATATTATAAATGCATAAGTGTGTTCACTTAATGATTGCTGTTTTGATACATAATAATCAGTATTCGTATATATATATAAACAATAAGGTCTTTAATGCCTCCTGAAAATAGCTGATCAAGACTTTAAGACATTTTGTTCCAATTAATACATGAATCTAGCATTTAAAACTTTTTAGAAAGATATAATATTTATCTAGTATTTTAAAGCCTACACACAGAGATAAACGTTTTAAAACAGCAATAGCCCCACTTCATGGGCTGACACTGCATATTCCTTTGGTCAAGTTCTTGAAGGCACAATAAGCTTGAAAGCTTGAAATGGGGTAGTGAACAGGAATGGAGAAAGACAATAGTCCCGGTTTACTCCACCGAGACAGGGGAAGGGTTGGCCACTTTCGTGTCTTCCAGCACTCTATCATGCCATCATTCTGCGGTTAGATGGTGCATCATTCAGCTACATTTATTGTTCAAGCCCTACATTTCTGAGCCCATTCCACTGGAAACTGCAGTTGTTTTGAAAATGTGTTAAATCTACTAAGAACGAATAAATGGCACACTCTGCATACAGCATTTTAAATTTTAACCAAAGAAATAATGCCAAACTACACGGATAATTCCATTTTAAAGAACATGTCGATTATCAATTGGTATCAACTGAGATTATTTATTCGAAATGGGAAAGTATGCTTGTTGTGATCTGTACAATAAATAATAACAAAAGAATAAGAATAACCCTGCCATTTTGTAAGCCAAAGAAAAAATAAAAACATTCAATTACAACATATAGACAACTAATAATAAATATACAAAATACACTAAATAATAAATAAATATACAAAATACTGTATATACAGTTTAATGTCGGAGACAGATCATTTCCAATACTACATAAATACCATCCTGTTTATGTTTCCTGTAATAAATCAACCCATCATTAAAAAGCTGTTCATTCCTAGTAAGGCTCATTGCAAACTTTAGCCCATCGCAGAATTATAGAGTGCAAAATGGATATACTCTGGGTGGGATGGCAATCCAATTCAATAGGAAGGCAAACAAACACAGAGAGAAGATTTTGAGACACCAAAGAACATAGTCAGCTTGTACTTGAGGGGTGGGAGAAAGGCAGTAAACCCATTCGGACACAGTCGGAATCTGAAATAGTCAGAATCCAACACATAACCAAGACCTAAGGAATATGAAGCAGCAGCATTAATTGTCAAGCCACCACCCTGCTGTCCTGTAGTTCGTGTCTTAAATAATTTAACAGGATGGACTAATAGGTCACTTCTATCATCAGCAGGAACTCTTGCAAATGTCAGAGCTTGAGTAAGGGAGCTGCTTGCTGTTTGAAACCTTTGTATATTTAGAGCAACAAAAGAGAACACTGCTTTATAATGTATTGAATGGAATTAGTACGTCTCTCTCAAATCCAAGCAACTTAAAGACAAGTAGTCAATCACTGCTTTGGGACTACTGTCTGACATAACAATACATATTATTAGAACAATTCCATATATCAGTACACAGTGGAATTAACCTTATGGAGACCACAGTTTTATTACCCTTTTCAGTGATGAGCAGTTTATGGAAAGATGGTAATTTTATTGGCTTTAAATAACTGCTTACTGTATATAGACCTGCTATAAGATGGTACAGCTTGCTAGTCAGATTTAATTATAATGTTATTAAAATAAACTGTGCTTCTCTAATATACAAACACACTTGTTCTTTAACTTGGTATGAAACTCTACTATATGTGTAATGTGTAGACCATTACATAATGATGCCCATTTTAAACCTGCTTGTATCGGCATACATTATGCAAAAACCAAAGCCCTCTTTGTTTTGGTTGAGATAATTAGGAAGGTAACAATCAATAGAATTTCAAGACAGACAGTAGAGGAATGAGACAGGCTGACAGACACAAGCTGGCTGATCCATCCATTCATTTTCTAACCGTTTCATCCAATACAGGGCAGCAGGAGAGCCATTGCGTATCCAAGCAAGCAAAGGACACAAGGTAAGATACACCTTTGAGGGGACGTCAGTCCATTTCAGGGGCAGACACAAGCACATGCATGCACACATTCAGACCTGGGGCTATTCTTTCTAGGAGCCTGTTAACCTACCAGTATGTCTTTGGATTGTGGGAGGAAATCGGAGCATACAGAGGAAATCCATGCAAACAAGGGGAGAACATGCAAATTCAAAGCAGATAGCACTCCAAGTCTGGAATGGAATCCAGGGCAAAAGTACGGCAAGAGAGCAATGATAACCACTGCACCAACACGCTGCCCAAGCTGGCTTAATTTCAAGGAAAATTGTGCCATTATCACAAAACAAATTACGAACAGAGAGAGAGCAGCAAGGCCCAGCTGCTCCGGTCATCCTGGTTGTGAAGGCGTATTAGAAGCACGTAATTTCCTATTTCTTCATATCTTATCCATGCATCTGCTTTACTGATCTTTGGAAGAGTGCTTTGACACCCAATAATTAATGAAATGTATCACTGCCTGCTGCCACAGAATCTATGAAAATAACAGAATATTCTTAGTTTTCACAGAAAGTCTCCCATACTGTACATATTGACAATTTGTCCTCTAATTTCTTGTCTACGTGCAGTGAAATCTGTGGTTCTCACTCACATAATCAATCATATGTTCTCTCTTCCACATCTGCACTCTCACTCCTGCTTGTTGCCAGTTTTTAGTTAACCCAGTTGTGTCTCATTTCCACTCACATAGTCGGCATTAAACAAAGCCCCTACGTTCATCATTACAGTGACATTTCACTTTGCGTATTTGTTACATTAAACAGAAGTTTCTTTGACATTCAGTATATTATTCTGCTTAACCAGAGATCTAAATGACTGTAGGAAAATCAACGATCGACGACTTTTTAAAAAGTAGTCCCCAAAAGAAACTATTAATGGGCTCTAAACATACATTATCAGAAACACCTCTATCAACAACATGTTGGATGTTTATTGCTTGATTCCTTATAATCCTGTGAAAAATCTGTAAATCGGCAAATTATTATGGCTTAAAAATATAGAAACCATTTTACCTAGCTCTTTGCTTCATGGATGTGACATCCGGTTAAATAAAAGATGTCAAGGAAGATCTGCAGTTTTCTTTGTATTCAATGGTACAAATTAATCTTAAAAACTAAAACTGAAAATATTCCTTTGATTTAGCGTATTGTTATTGTTGATATTGTTAGTATACATGCATTTTTTTATTTGAAAGTATCTTTGGATACCTTTTATGAAATAGTTTTTTTTGTCTGAAACTCTTAAAGTTTAGTTCACATTTTTCTAAAGCAATTTAAGAAATTACTACAATTTACTAATTTTAGCCTACAAATATTTGGAATTCATTTGTACTGCTGGGTTTACCTGTGCAATCTGAGTAAAGTATTTTGCTCAAAGCTATAGCAGCAGCATTTCCACCTGTAATCCTTCAGTCCAGAGTCCTGTGCCCTTCCATAAGAGAGAAGAAAACAGCAATCTGGCTGCTGTGTCAGGGACACATGTTTTGATTAGAGAGGTATCCCTGGCCAAAGAGGATCAGCCGGTAGAGTTGGTAGTTGGAAAAGATCTTGAGGTTAAGAGTCAAAAAGAAGAGTTTCTGTTGAAATGGGAAGGTGAAGATTGTGAGTTTGGCGACAATGAGTAAATTAAGTTGAATACTTTGGTGCCAAGAAAAGTTGAAGTGATATGAGTTGAATCTCACAACTAAAATTTGCTCACAATGTCAATATAAATGCTGTGATATCAGGCACTGATCAAAGCATTAGGCTGAGGAGTATAACTACCTTGAAGTAATGGAGAGAATACAAAAGAGTTGCCACTACAAAAGCGTAGCAGCCCACTGATTTAGTAAAACAGAGTACAAAAAGAAATGGGAAGTTACAGAGTGAATTTGAAAGCTCTAGTGTTAGTTGTAAGTAGTTTTGGTGGTACCGAGTAAAAAGCAATAGAAAAGGAAGAAGATTGTGTAGTATTCCTCAAGTTGGGACCAGCAGTTAAGAAATATCTCCAAGAATAACCCAATTATATATGCAGTATATGTTAGAATTACAACACTATGTAGGTGTCTGGAACAAGCTGTCCAGCTATGTTGTAAAATGAAGACCATAGCTTCCTTTAAAAAGCAACTAGATGAGATCTTCAGATGAATAACACACATTAAATGAGCCAAATGAGCTCATCTCACATCCTTTCCATTCTTCTTCATCTTGTTGTTACTAGGACCTTCCAAAATGGCACTAGAAATGCTTATATTTATAATGATGCATATAATCTCTGATATTCAAAAACAGGTTTTACAGTAGATCTGTTTTACTGGCATCTGGTTAATAACTGTGTACCACAGTATTATTACTCCCATTTTCCAACAGCAAGCACAATTTTAATTACAGTGCTTCTTTTAGAAGTTTAGCATTTTTGGACCACAAAAATTATACAGAAAGTGTTGTATGTCTCACTGCAATAATATATCAGTTATTGTTATTATCAGTAAAACAAGATCCTTCTCACATGTAGTTATACACTGTGTTTGATGTCACTCCTTAATCTCTGTCACTAAAAAAAATGTTCTCAGCCAAGTAATTAATGTCCCCGGTTTCAAGGGCAGTTTATCATGAATCTTTCTCACCCTCAGTTCCAGTGATTTTTCAGGTTAGTGCACCAAACAGAACAGCTCAGGCACAAATGTTTCCTTGAAGTGAGCTTATCATAGAGTTACACCCACAGTCAACAAATCAGCCACTCCAGCAGGCCTTCAATGAAAAATATCAATCTGTTCAAATATAGCTCCTAGCCTGCAGAGGATCTAATTTAACCTCAGCAAGTTCATTTGCTTATAATCCAAAAATGTTAATTTAATAATCTATTTGGATTTTTGTTTCTTTATTGAAATGCAGAAAAAGTGTTTTTTCCCTGCCTAATTAAAACGTAAACCTGATAGCACAATCATGTGGCTATCTCTGTGGCTAAGGCTCTGTGCCTGTGGCTGGAAGGTTGCTGGTTCATGTCCCGCGGCTGGCAGAGGAATCCTACTCTGTTGAGCCCCTGAGCGAGGCCCTTAACCCCAACTGCTTCTGGGGTGCCATGAAAATGGCTGAGCCTGTGCTCTGACCCCAAGCTTCTCTTCCTGTTTGTGTGTCTCATGGAGAGCAAGCTGGAGAGCAGCTGCAGGCTGACTTCCATCCTTATTTTTTTTATTTTGTTTTGTGCTGTAATAAATGATGAACATGCTAGGGCTATGAATATGATTGCTCAAAACTAAGGTAAATTGATCAAAAATTAAGTATTCAGCTCCAAACATTCTCAATATTTCTGAACATTCAACATTTAAATCCATATGATCCACAATTGCATCCACAGTTCAGGACCAGGCAGAAAAGATAACTCCACAGCATTGAGTTGCAATGCATCCATCAGCAGTTTTGAACAAAAAAACATCTAAATACTACATGTTTTGATCCAAACAAAGTGATGAAACAAAATCTGCTGCCTGATGTAGATCTATGTATATTGAAACATAATGTATCTTTAGTAATTTTATGCAAACTCAAAAAAGACTTCTTAATAAATTTGATTAATCTCTCTCATCATCTTATTAGTAGGGAAGAATGCTACTATCTGTTACTGAAAGGTCAAAGCAGTGATAAACCCTGTTTTGCGATCAGAGAGAAAGTGGAGACACAAGCACCATCCTTCCTCTGGCTATTTTTCTCTGCAGCCCAGTGTGCTTTAGTTGTTGCCTCATTTGGAATGTAAAAATATGATTTTGACAGGACAAAAAATAGGATGTATCTACAAGAGAGAGCTTTGCATTTAGACTGCTACGCTTTTATTTTTCCATGGCTGATGAGGAGAGTTTCACCTCCTGACAATTTATGAGACGAGTTGCATAAGCATTTCTTCAGAAAGATCGGTTATACTGTATTTCACTGCAGCCTGATCTGAAATGTTTGAAATTTCTGGCTGTGTTCGAGTCTGCCAAAGGTTATTGCAAGGAAGAACAAAACTTCTCTCCCAGGGGAACTACAGGCATGATCACCAGTATAGAACTTGTGAAAGCTGGTGAAAGTAAAGGAGGTTGATAAATGTTTTGAGGCCAGTTTTTTCCCTTTATTTCACAAAAATAATAACGACGATTCAACTTCTTCTTAAGGGCAAGACACTATAAATATCTGATTGATTTAATTGATTCATCTGGCTCATATGTTATTTTTTCTATTATTTATAGACTATATATACATAGATATGTTTAGTTTTTTATATAAATAACGAGGAAGAAGTAGCTGAGAAACAAAAAATTTTAGTTTCTTACAAACTCATGGGAAATAATTTCCAAAACTAAATAAACTCTATGAATATGGCATTTAAAAGAGAACTAAACCTAATTCATAATATCTGACCATATCATATTGTATAGGTCTCAGAAATGTACATCAGGGATTTACATTCCTCTTACATTAATTTGGTTCTTGTCCATTTATTTGTCCTTTTGAACTGAAGCCATATATTTAACCTGTCAAACATAAATTTGATTTTCTTCCCTTTTCATGTTTTGCTTCCTTGCTAAAGCTTGTCATCTTCAGTTTGACAGATGTCCTTATATTAAAAACGTTCAGAAAATGTAATTGTGTGCATAAAACCTCAGAGTGTGTTCCCATTTTTGTATTAAAAACAACATCTTCAAGGAACCGCACTGTATATAAATAAGAAGCTAGTGAACACTCCATATGTTTATTTTAGGTGGTAGTTGACTTGTATTTAGTGGGATGGCTAACATGGAATGAATATGTTATTTGGTATTGCATATTAGAAATAATATATAAGAACTATTCTATATATATGATAATGGCAGAAACAGAAAAGCATTAAAGCATGGCTGTAGAATCAAAAGTCAAATCCAATATGGGAAGTCAGGGTGGGCTGAGTGGGCAGTATGATTAAGCATGTTAAACCTAATTTAATGGTCAATGTTTGATAAAAGCAGAAACAAACAGGAAATGTCAAGATCAAACGGAGTAAAGGTCAACCGACACAGCCACGGGCTCTCCATATAGATGTCCTTTAGCAGGCAGTCTAAATTTGTAATCATTAAACATTTAACCTCAGAAAGGCCTGGAAGCAAAGGTCTTCCACAGAAAGTATTCAAAAGCAACCTCCTGCGGCAATGATACTTTCTGAAGAGAGCCATTAATCATGATAATGAGTACGAAAAGTGAAGTGATGCTGATAAAGCGGATAATTTTCAAGGGATAAACATTAGACCTGTATTCTTAAAAAAAAGGTTAAATGTTTTCAAAAATACACTTCATATAGCATAATACAGTACATTTAAAGACTTAATTTGAATATAAATACAGTACATTACTGAGGTTACAATAAAAAAATACTGAATAATTTAATTTTACATGTGTCCTATTATGTTTTTGAACACATTTTTGATTATTTTTAAAATGTTAATAATAATCTTCTACTTTCTAAGTTTAACAATAAAGCTTTGGGAAGGCAAAATGCTCAAGACCTGTGTTTCAGTTTTTTGTTTTGTCTGATGTTTTGACAAGGAGACTCTGGTCATCTGGGGACATTTTGCCGATGCTAGAAGAGGTCTTAATTTGAAGGAAGACTAATTGCAGCTAATTCCTATTAGTTCTTACATCAATACATGTAAACATGAAGGATTTGATTCATTCCCTATAAGGGCTAGGGCTCAGAGTAAAAAGACTAAAATAGAAAACAAAGTTTCTGTTTTGTATTTAAGTTATTTAAGTTGTACGTTATTTAACTTTGTTGCTGCTGCTGTTCTGTGTTTATGTTGTGGTGTTTCTTTAAGGTCTTTGTATTAGGGCATACATGCAAGTAAGCATTTCATTGCACTTGTGCATACGACAGATAAACTGAACTATGCAAATAAAATCTGAACATCATTACACCTGTCCCAGAGTTTTTTATCCACAAAGGTCCCTGAGTCGTGCTACCTCAGACAGGCATTTAAACAGCAGTAACATAGCACTTGCAGCTGGAAAATTGTATTTTAATCCCAGAAATGTTTTAAAAGGTTCTTTTGTCACAATTCTTTCAACTGTGAAATCCGAACAAAACCAGCATTCTCACCATCTTGTCTCCCATGAAAAGAACCTGGAGGTTGTCAGAGGAATAATTCTAGTATCAGTTACATCACGATATATGCTAATATGTTTGAAAGAATAACTTGGAGCTCTGTTGATGTGAGGAATATGTAAATCAGATCATGAAACAGAACTGTATTAATAATGGCTAGCAACATATTATTTTGTACCAATGATAAATATTGCATTTGAAGTCATTGAAAGCAAAGTGAAATACATCAGCTAGTCTAGACAAAGGGAATAATCTGTTTTGAGTATATAAAAACTTTATGCAAGCAAACAAATTTCAATGCATTATTATTCATGCCACTATGTTGTGTACATACCCAGTGAGATATAAAGATTTAATTCAGTTTTTCTTTTGATTAATCCCCCCTAAATGTCTACATTGTCAAAGACATAATAAAGAAGCATATATTTAACAAGATATACTGTAAGTCCCTGAAAATGGCAAGAAATTAAGTTTACAAGACTACCTAACTTGCAATAGAAAGAATCATACTTTTGTGTTCAACTTTTGTGTCAACTATAAAGACAAACATATTGCCCGTGTGAAAACCAGACATGTGGGAACTCTGTTGGTGAGCCTACAGAGTGGCTGTCCTTACTATTTATGTTTCAAATGATTAATTTGAAAGGAGAATAATGACTAGCAGGCTCCATTAGGTGTACACTTGTGACAGAAAATAAGGGAGCACCTATACAGCTTCTGAAATTGCTTACAGGAAGGGAAAGCATAGAAGGGAAAGTCATATCACAGGTACATTACCTCAGTTACTTCCAGAAAACTACTATCCTTTGTAACAGAGTGTCCACGCTCCTCTCAATCAAAAGGCCAGACATGTTTCAGAGCCTATAATAACAGAGGTGAAAGTGAATCAGGCAAGCAGCTGATTACCCATTTCCTTCAAACTATAAACCTGATGTGCTACGGGGCGTTAGTGAGTTACCATGACACCAAGTCAGAATGACATACAATACAATGATTTTATGGTATCTATAATTTCCTTCATAATTTGGAGGGGTGTTTTAAGGAGACAGTGAGAAAAATATTGTTTTTCATTTAGTGAAATTCTGATGGCTGTCAACACAGTCAAAAATCTAGTTATGTTTACAAAAGTATAAGGCAGAAAAGAAAAGTTAAGGTATTTGTTTGAAACTTATTTATTTTCATTGTGCTTTCCAAATAATATCATCCTAATTATTTATTGGGCACTGACATCTTCCAGTTGATTTCAGTTTCACTGTAAATTTTAATTTATTGAAAGAAGCATTGAGAGGGGTTTTAAGATAATGGTGTTATAAGGTGCACTGCAGAATGACACAGAACTTGTGTCGTTGTTCAGATGAGAAGAAATGGGCAGTACATCAAAGAGGTTCATTAAAAGGTGAGAACCATTCTTGAACATCACCTGTACAATTCACAGGTTGAGTTTCAGTATTATAGTATTGATAACACTAGCAAGAGCATGAAGTGGAAATTCCCCACTACTGAATATTTTCATTTTTTAATTAAAAAATAGAATGGACAAGCTGGTGATAACTTAATCAAAAATGTTTCATGAATACCCATACTCTGCTCATAGACATTTTGTTAACCAGGTTATATAATTTACATTAAAAATTGTGGAAAAACTACACATAATTATGTAATTGATGTAGTTGATGTCGTGAAGTTACAAACAGTATACAGTATATACTGCATGAAATGCTTCTAAAACACCTTTCTCTGAAGGTAGTGAATAAATGCAGGTTAAATTCTTTGTTGTACACCATTCGTTATCTCAGTCTTAATGTTTTCAAGCAAAAGGTAAAAACAAAACAGACATATTGCTGTTTTAATTATATGCTTACATTTTTATAACTATATATTAAGGGGACTTATTTTGCCATTCATAAGAATTACTTTGATATATTTGATTTTAAAGTAATCACAAAGGACTAATTATTTAATTCACTGTTCTAATATAAGTAATTTATATAAATTTGTAGGCTTTCCTTCTTGTCTCTTATTTTGCATTAGCAAGATAATAGCAGCACTTTGATAAAACATGAAAGCTTCACAAACGGCTTTCTTTTGTTTTCTCATGCCCACTTCTAATTGAACCATTTTATATTTTTATTAATATTAATTTTTTTGGCTAATGCTTTCTTCCAAAGCCACTTGCTTTGTTCTAATTCATACATTTGGGCATTTTTCATAAGCACTCTGGTCGAAGCACCTTCTGGGATTTGAACACAACATTTTAGCTACAAAACTCCCTTTACAGCCTAGTCCTAGACAAAATTCTGCACTACTGCTTAATGTTTTTTTTTAATTAAAGGTATTTAATCTACTACACAAATTACAAAATTATAGCAATAAGATATGTTATTTGAATTTTAACTAATATAACTGGCAATGAACATTTAATGATAGCTCTTTACATTTCCATTGTAAAAGAGAGCATACCCAGGGAGTCCCAGAATGTCCCTTTTGGACTTGAGTAGAAGATTTGCAGCAATAGGAGCTAAATTATCTCACACAGGAGGTACACATCCTCCACCCAATAGGTACTCCAGATAGATTGGTTCCATCCTCCCAATTACACATTTACCTTGATTAAACATGAACATGTAACGGAACAGTTCTTTCCAGACCCTATGCGGACGACACAATCCGGGGTTGAGTGAGAAACACAAAGCTAATGTCCAAAACCGGGCGGTCCATCCAAAACAAACTAGATAAAAACTGGAACCGGGTCAGAACCGGCGTGGGGGGGGGGGGGGGAGCGGGAACAGAGAATAAAACCTTAATGGGACCAGGCGCTTCCAGGTCCCAGACTCGCATGATACGGAGATCAGATGCAGAGCCCGGATTAACGTCAGTGCCTGGCTTTTAAGGAGGACTGGGAACAGGCTGAAACAGGGGACAGGTGCACAAAATCAAGTCTGAAGTGAAAGGGCCGGAGCACCCTTAAGGGGGAGGGACTACAGTCGTGACACTCATCTCCAGGAGTGCTTTGGTCACATGTTCCACTTGACTGCTATAGCTTGGGCTGTAAATTATTACATCATCTAGATGGGCTGCAGTATATGCTGGGTGTTACTGTAGCAAATTGTCCATCAGCATCTGGAATGGAATGTTGCAGCGGTTCAATGAGAAACGGAACATTAACAAGTTGGTATCAACCTAGAGAACAAGAAAAGGCTATTTGTTCACAGGAGTCTTTCAGTGTTGAAAAGAAGCTGTTATGAGTTCGGTAATCGGGACCGAACCAGTGAGTGAACCCACTTGCAGGAGCAAACAAAACCAAGTCGTAATCCGAAAGCAAACCGTGATCGTAGGAACGAGCCGAGTGTCCAGGGGAAGCCAGAAATCCGAAGGGGAACGAGTACCGAAGCCGAAGCGAGATCCGAGGTCGTAGTCCGTAGAGCAATCCGAGAATCCAGGGGTAGCCAGTAATCCAAAACAGAGCGAAAGTAACCAATCCAAGCCGAGATCCGAAAAGCCGAAGTCCAAAGGGAAAAACCGCAAACCGAAAGCCAAGACGAACACAGAGTAGAAGAAGCGCAACCAGGAAGCTCGAAAGGGAAAACCAATACTGAGCAACGAGGTAGGGAAGGACAGGTGTTTAAGAAGGGTGAGACGGGGGTGTGGTGGTGAATGGGAAAACTGATAGGTGAACTGATAGATAGGGGCTACGCCTACTTCTGCCTCCTCCGTTGCCGGGAGGCAGGGATCGTAACATTACCCCCCCCTCTACGGGCGGCTCCTGACGCCCTAACGGGACGATCCGGGAAGTTAAGGTGGAAGTCTTGGATGAGGTTGGGGTCCAGAATATCCTTCTCCGAGACCCACGAGCGCTCCTCCGGACCGTAGCCTTCCCAATCGATGAGATATTGTAGGGATCCACGAGACCATTGGGAATCCAGGATTTTATTGACCGTGTAAGCAGGGAGTCCATCAATTATTCGAGGCAGTGGGGTTTTTTTTTGCGGTTTAGACAGGGTGGATCTGTGAAAGGGTTTAAGGAGGGAAACATGGAAAGTAGGGTGGATCCGAAGGGTAGGAGGCAAGGCCAGTCGGTAAGTCACAGGGGTGATCTGGGCGAGGACACGAAAAGGACCAATGTACCTGGGAGCAAGCTTGCCAGAAGGTTGCTTAAGAGGAAGGTTACGAGTAGATAACCAAACAAACTGACCGCGTCGAAGTCTGGGTGGGATACGACGGCGCCGATCAGTCACCTTCTTCCGCTGAGCTGAGGTGCGAAGAAGGGTGGCTTTGGCCTTCCTCCAGAAGGTCTTCAGGTTAGAGATGTAGTCCTGAACCGAAGGTACCTCTGTGTTGGGGTGGGAGTCAGGGATAAGAGGAGGCTGATAACCTAAAGCACACTTAAAGGGAGACATGCCGGTAGCTGTGGTATACAAAGAATTGTGTGCATACTCTGCCCATGGGAGCAAGGACACCCAATTGTCATGGGTAGAGGAGATATAAGTCCGTAAATAGGTCAGCAGTTCCTGATTCATTCGTTCAGTCTGACCGTTGGCCTGAGGGTGATAAGCTGAGGTAAGTGAGACTGAGGCGCCCAGTGACTTACAGAAGGCCCTCCAAAATCGGGAGACAAACTGGGGGCCCCTATCAGAAACAATATCCTTAGGGATGCCATGCAGTCGGAAGATATGTTGTACAAACAATTCTGCTAGTTCTCGAGCTGTCGGTAAGGATGGTAGGGGAATAAAATGGGCAGATTTGGAAAAACGGTCTACCACCACCATAATAGTCGTGTGTCCATGGCTGGGTGGAAGGTCAGTAATAAAATCTACTGAGAGGTGGGTCCAAGGACGGTCCGGGATGGGTAGGGGTTGAAGAAGGCCCGCTGCCCTCATCCGGGAAGACTTCGTTTGGGAGCAGATAGAGCAGGCCTGGACATATTCCTTGACATCCTTGGCCATAGTTGGCCACCAGAAGTCTCTGGAGATGAAATCCAAGGTACGGTGGAATCCAGGGTGTCCGGCGAAGCGGGAGTCGTGTCCCCATTGTAAAACTGCCGATCTGACGGAATTAGAGACAAATAACTTGTCCTGAGGGCACTGAGGAGGTACCGTCTGTCCTACCAAGGCTCGTCGAACAATTACCTCAATGTCCCATCTTACAGCTGCCAGGAACTTACCAGACGGGATGATGGGTTCTGGAATCAATTCGGCCTCAGGGGGGTCGTGGATCCGTGAAAGGGCGTCTGCCTTGATGTTCTTGGAACCTGGAGTGTAGGTGATCAAGAAATTAAATCTGGAAAAAAAAAGGGACCACCTAGCCTGGCGAGGACAAAGACGTTTGGCCGACTGCAGATACTCCAGGTTTTTATGATCAGTGTAAATTAAAAAAGGGTGATGAGCACCCTCTAACCAGTGCCTCCATTCCTCCAATGCCAGCTTAATGGCCAAGAGCTCACGGTTACCGACGTCGTAGTTCATTTGGGCAGGTGATAGCTTCTTAGAGAAGAAGGCACAGGGATGAAGAATCTGTTTTTCTCCATGACGTTGGGAGAGAACAGCACCCACACCATGGCCAGAAGCATCCACTTCGACCACAAAGGGCAAAGTTGGATCAGGGTGTTTTAGGATGGGGGCTGTAGTGAACAGGTGTTTCAGACGCTGAAATGCTTCTTCGGCTTGAGGGGTCCATTTGCCTTGTTTAGGTCCTTTACGGGTCAAAGAGGTTATGGGAGTGACCACCGAGCTGAAATTTCGAATAAACTTCCTGTAAAAGTTAGCAAAGCCGAGAAATCATTGAATGTGTTTTAGATTCTTGGGAGTGGGCCAATCAGTAATCACCGAGACTTTACTAGAATCCATTTCCACCCCCTCCGGCGAGATGATGTACCCTAAAATGTGAATCCTCGAAGCATGGAAGGTACACTTCTCTAGTTTGACATATAGCTTATTCTTAATGAGCCGGGAGAGTACTTCTCTGACATGGAGAACATGATCCTGGAAGGAGTCAGAAAAAATTAATATGTCATCTAGATAAACCAAGACAAATCTTTGTAGGAGATCCCGAAAAATGTCATTAATAAAAGATTGAAACACTGCTGGAGCATTAACCAAACCAAAGGGCATGACCAAATATTCGTAATGTCCATGGGTTGTCATAAACGCCGTCTTCCATTCATCCCCCTCCCGAATGCGGATTAGGTTATTGGCCCCTCGTAAATCCAGTTTTGTAAAGATCTTGGCTCCATGCACAGACTCAAGTGCTGCTGGAATTAGAGGCAAAGGGTACCGATTCTTGATGGTGATCTCATTGAGGCCACGATAGTCAATGCAGGGACGGAGCCCACCATCCTTCTTCTCCACAAAAAAAAAACTGGCACATGCTGGTGAAGTGGATGGACGTATAAGCCCAGCCTTCAGAGAATCTTGTATATAGACTTTCAGGGCCTCAGACTCAGAATTGGAGAGTGGAAAAATACGACCTTTGGGAGGGATAGTACCAGGCAAAAGGTCAATGGCACAATCGTAAGGTCGATGAGGGGGGAGGGCCAAGGCCTCCTGCTCATTAAAGGCTTCTTGTAGATCAGAGTATTGAGGGGGTATGGTAGGAACCCCTGAAGGGGACGTCGCCATGAGTGCAATCTTCACTGGTAGGCGACAGCATTTTCTAACACATCTGGGTCCCCAAGCTAGTATCTCTTTACGAACCAAGAAATGTGTGGGTCATGCTGCTGTAGCCAAGGAAAGCCTAGCACCAGAGGATGTGTTGGGGTCTCAAGGAGATAAAACCAGATGTCTTCCACATGGGTGGCGCCTATCTGCAGGCTTATAATTTCCGTTTGCCACCTAATAAGTCCTGGAGATACGGGGGAGCCATCAATAGACTGGACACGAAGAGGGGTAGACACCAGGGTCAAGGGTAGTTTCCAAGCTCGAGCGACGGCGGCGTCTATAAAGTTACCCGCCGCCCCTGAGTCTATAAAAGCAAGAAGAGGTCTCCTTTCATTACCCCAGAATAGTGTAGAAAAAATAAAAAATCCTGAGGAAAGGTGAGGGAATTGAGTATTCTCACTCACCTTAGGATTCTGAGAAGGTGGGCGGCACTTCAAAGATGAGTAAGCAGCAGGGCAGGCCGCTTTAAAGTGTCCAAATTTCCCACAGTACAGGCAGCGACCCTCTCTTTGGCGCCTCTCACGTTCTTCAGGGGTTACCCGGGTGCGGGCTATTTCCAAAGGTTGTTCTGAGTCGGCAGATCTGAAAGATGATATCCGAGGAGCCTCTAGTATAGGGGACCGAGATCTCTCAGCACTCCTATGACGAATTCTGAGTTCTAATTGCAGTACCTGTGAAATAACTTCCTCCAAGGTATTTTCAATGGCGGCATATTTACCAGATGGTCCTTAATTTCTTCACTGAGTCCTTGACGGAAAAAAAAAATAAGGACCTCATCGTCCCAGTGAGTCTCTGCTGCTGCTACTTGAAAATCAATAGCATAATCATGTACAGACCGACGCCCTTGGTGGATGGAGGAGAGGCGGAAGGCAGAGTCTTGGCCAACTATGGGGCGACAAAAAACCCCCTTAAATTTTTCTAAAAAAAAATCATAATCCTGAATTTCAGGAGCCCTGCGATCCAACAGAGCAATAGCCCATTCCAAAGCGCGGCCGGTTAGCCGTGAAACTATGAAGGCGATCTTGTCCTGAGGAGAAAAAAAAGTCACCGGGTGAAGCCTGAGAACCAGCGTACACTGTGCTAAGAAGCCCCGACATTTCGTAGGGTTGCCGTCAAACCTGTCAGGTGGAATTAGTGGAAGAGGCCGAGGAGCAGGTGTAGGAGCTGGCGGGGGCGGAGCCGAAGCGGCAGCTCCAGCGTTGCTTACTCGATTGCCGATGGGCGGCATTGCAGACAGGTGCGCAGAGATCTGTTGGACAGAAGCCTGGAGCTGGAGTAAGGCTTGTCCGTGCTGATCCAAAGCCGAGCGAATGTCCTCTTGCTCCGCTGGGTCCATGTTAAAGGGCTCAGTATTCTGTTATGAGTTCGGTAATCGGGACCGAACCAGTGAGTGAACCCACTTGCAGGAGCAAACAAAACCAAGTCGTAATCCGAAAGCAAACCGTGATCGTAGGAACGAGCCGAGTGTCCAGGGGAAGCCAGAAATCCGAAGGGGAACGAGTACCGAAGCCGAAGCGAGATCCGAGGTCGTAGTCCGTAGAGCAATCCGAGAATCCAGGGGTAGCCAGTAATCCAAAACAGAGCGAAAGTAACCAATCCAAGCCGAGATCCGAAAAGCCGAAGTCCAAAGGGAAAAACCGCAAACCGAAAGCCAAGACGAACACAGAGTAGAAGAAGCGCAACCAGGAAGCTCGAAAGGGAAAACCAATACTGAGCAACGAGGTAGGGAAGGACAGGTGTTTAAGTAGGGTGAGACGGAGGTGTGGTGGTGAATGGGAAAACTGATAGGTGAACTGATAGATAGGGGCTACGCCTACTTCTGCCTCCTCCGTTGCCGGGAGGCAGGGATCGTAACAGAAGCATGCAAAGCCAAGTCATTCCAGCACTATATTCTCCTGACACAGGGGTTGTGCATCAACCTTATACACAGCAACATCCATAAAGTTAAAAGAGGGTTTGATTGACCTACTGGGCTTTGGCACTGTGCTCAACAGACTCATCACAGTCATTCAGAATCTTCCCATCTCCAGCATTTTCTGAATTGTTCTTTGTTTACATGAGAACTCTGGGGGAATGTTTGAAGTCAGGCTCCTATATGATACAGGTGTGCATTTCTTTCCTAAGCCTTAAGGAGAATTGACACAGAAATGCTCAGTCATTCCCGCAAGTGCTGGACGTGCTGTTCCTCACCCTTATCCCAGCCTCCCTTCATCTCATTGAAGACTTATACAGTGGACACTTGGGTTATCTTGCATATGAGAACAATAGGGGCACAATTATTTTGTTCCTGTTTCGACTCTTTGTGCTCATGAGTTTACGAATAATGTTCTTCAGGGTCTGGTTGAATACACTTTCTTTGGCTCTTCTGCAGAGCCCTGGTCGCCATTCGTCCTCCAGTTACATTTCACACCATACTGAAGAGAATCCTTATTATTATAGGGAGAACCACAGCTGTTGCCTGTGTTACTGTCAAGGCAGTAACTAGTGCCAGCTTTGAGTCTCCCAGGTAAGTAATAGCTGACACCCTGCCACACGATCATAGTTAATGTAGCATGAATACAGGTAAACAACATAAAAAGGAGAGAAGAATGGGAGATAAAAAGAGAAGGGAAAACAGGAGAAGTAGAAGAAGCAAAGAAGGAACATTGTCATCATCCATTATCCGACTCTTCCTCAAAGCTGTGCCGTGGGAGAGCTTTTCTTTCCAAGACTTGAAACCAGATTCAGTCAAGGTGCATCTGAATGCTGAAGAGTACCAGAATGTGAGCTTTATTATTGACTAAAGCATGCCATCTTAGGCTATAAACATTTCTCCTATTTTAGTAATCTACAGTATAGTTAAAATAGGTAAACTGGTTCTCTATCACTTGTGGATATCCGTGATGAGATTTAATCCTGAGAAGCATCCATTTTTATTAGAAGAGAGCTTTCCCCCTTTGACCTGCTACAAAGTGTTTTGTTGTGTAGTAAGTAGGACTACACAACAACAGTGCAACTGTTGTATAGTTGTGTTATTGATCTTCATTTGTGCCTAATTATTTCCCAATGAGATAAAGTGGAATGACATATTGGTACAATAATAACATATTTTTACATTGTAATAGTTACATTTAATTAGTTGTGGTATATTATAATGGTACATTTTTATAAATTTCCAACAAAATTAAACACAGTGTACGCACAAACAAAATCAGAGTTATTTTGACTCCAATAGAAAGAGTCCATCTTTTCAGATTTTTTTTCTTTAACATTTTGGAATACACATTGTCATGCTTCCCACAGATCTGTGTTCTATATTCTGTTTCCTGTAAATGATACCGAAGAGGATTCAACAACGTAATCAGCTTAACTTCTACTAGCGCAGGTCTGAAGGCAAGGCTGGATGAACCAATTGGAGGTCTCATTTCACTTAATTAAGAAATTCACATCCTAACTCAGGTGTTCGTCTAGCTCCCGACTGGAAGGACTGTATCAATCCCAGGTAGGGGCAGGTGATGTAGCTTGCTCTAATTCCTTCCAGACGGCTCCCAGGTCCAATCAGCCTGCTTTCCATGTGAGTACCGGGGTCAATCCTTCTGGGGGTAATAGGCCGGCCAGAGTGTGATGCTGACCACATCACCTCCAGTGTCGGATGGTCAAGAAAAATGGTGGCCCTTGCCCCCCATTCCCCCATGGGCCGTTATGGCCTAAAAAGGGACCTACCTGCCTACTCAGGTGTTAATATGTGGAGAGCTGTGAAAGAAACACCATGCAAGATACTTTACATCATCTCTTAAAAGACATTCTTCTCTGAAGGTGCTAAAACATTTTGGAGCTACAGAAAAGAGAACCCAAATGATTGGGAAAAAAACCACAAAATATTATGTAACGTATAAAAAGCCTTGGAAATAAACAAAAGATTGCTATTTGTGTGCATATTGTAAATTATACTGTTACACAATACAGTTCATAATGTGGTCCCAATACTGATTTCATGCTGTACCTATTAATGTAAAACAAACAGGTATTCTCAAGGACCTCCGGAGGATGAGTCTATGTGGCTTTTTTTAAAGTATTTCCAAGACTGTGAAAGATTCTTAACTTCAAATTGTATTTAAAGAAATTGTCAGCTTTAGACAACAAAGTAATAAATCTGTCACCACATGTCACAAGGGAATGTCAGAAGAATCTTCACTTGCACTGCTTACCTGACCGGTCATTTATTTAGCAAGTTATTTTTACTCTCCAGACTATTGATCTTAAATAAGGTCACATTTTTTTTAAAGATATCCTGATGCACAGCAGGCTCTATGCAGTGCCTGCTTATACTGAAGCTTCATTTTTCATTGGAAAACCTTGTTATATAAAGTAGTTTTTTTATCCCGAAGATACATTTTGGTAGTACAAGTTACTGAAAATATAATGCTGCGCTTTCAGCCTTAATCGGAGATTAGTTTGTTTTTGTCAAGCAAAATCAATGTGAGCCAATCAGCACACAATGAAATAGAAATATCTCTTATGATATTTCATATGATAAGGTTTTAATACTCTATGGCAGGAGAATACATCCCTGCTCTGGAGAGCCCCAGTACACAGCTTTTATAGGTCACCTTTAAATCATTAATTTCCAAAGACTTTAAACAAATTCATCCCGACCAAATAATCAGCTAAATTATTCAGTTAAGTGATTTAGAAATATTTTGGAACGGAAACATGAGTACCATTCTGGCCTCAAGAAAATCAAGTGATAACAAAAATCACCAACACAAAACTGCTCCGCATTGCCAACGATTGGATTTGAATTTGATTATTTAGAAGTTGTAAAGTCAGATGTTTAGTTTCATGATTCAAATTTCCAGTGGCAGCACCATGCTGGTTTATTAGGAGTATCATCAGCTTCATGAAACTGGTAGATTGTCATCAGTTTTTAGCTTCCTTATTATATGCTCTTTAGACTAGATCTGGGTTCCGAATCCTGATTCCGGTTGTGCACATACTTGTTGTTTTTCATTCCAGCTAACCTTAATTATCCAAATGAAACCTAAATTAAACTAACAAGTTGCTTGATCGGAATATTTGTGATTGGTTTTCCTCCTCAAAAATTTATTATTTTACTTGTAAAACGCGATAGTTAAAAGGCAAAATCCATCAAACTCCACCAGTGTTAAAAAAACACTTCAAAGTCCTATTATTAGGTAAATTAAGAGTTCAGTTGTGTAATCGAGAAGTCAGTTGGAACAGTTGGTCCTCTAGGTCCAGGATTGGGAATCCCTGGTCTAGATCAGTGTGGCACAGTAGTTTGCATTGCTGGTTTAATTCCAGACCAGTGGTGCTGTCTGCTGGAGTTTGCATTTGTAAAAGTGTTTTTTTACCAGGTGCTCTGTTTCCTCCCACAGTCCAAAGACATACTAGTAGGTTAGTTGGCTTCTGAGAAAATTGATCATATTAAAGCAGAGTGATATAATGATCCTGGTGTAAGCGTGTGTGTTTGTGTGTCTGCCCTGCAATGGACTGGTGTCCCATCCAGGATGTTCCCTGCCTTGTGCCTGTTGCTTCCCTGGACAGGCTCTTGGTCCCCTGGATGGATGGTCTACATCAGTGCCTCCAAACTTATTCCTGGGCAGCACAGGTATCTGCTAGTTTTCCTTCCAACTGAGTTAATGTACTGCGAGCCGGTCCAGGCTCCTGTGAAGCCTAGTTCAGGAGCACCCTATGCAGACGGTATAATCTGGAAGTAAGTGGAAAAAGACAACGGGGAGGAGACGATGAGGATCAGGGCAGCTTGACAAACGGGGGGCGTGGCGACAGTGAACTGGTGCTCTGGGGGGCATGGCCATGGCGAACAAGTCCAAGGAGTCCAGGGGGAAGTCTGGGGCGAAGTCCAAGGTCCAAATCCGGTTGATCCATCTGAGACAAAAACAAGACGGAGTTAAAAACCGGAACGGGATGCGGTACAGGGACAGTAAATAAAAACGGGATGACGAGGCCAGGCGCTCCGAGCCCCGGACTAAGCCGGGTCAGGACACCGATAGGAGGCCTGTGTCCTCAAGCTGTGGACGTAGGGTGACTTGATGGTAGGTGGGCCTCCTGGCGTCCGTCTTCCAATGCAGAGCCCAGAGTAGTGAGAGCACCCGGCTTAAATAAGGAGGGGCAGGATTGGAGGCAGGTGCATGAAATCATCAAATGTGAAAGAGCCCTTAAGAGGACGGATTATGATTGTGACAGTTAATTTGTTCCTTTAAAGGATTCGCTTGTTTGTTAAGATTTCTGTTCACCATTTTTCAAAAATGCCCTTCTTCAGATTATTTTAGCTTCCTCGGCATACTGAACTTTATGCAGTCTCTCCTTAGATTGTTAATTAAAAGTTTAGTCCCTTATCATCATTTAAACAACTCTTAACAGTTTTCACACATTTCAAGGGTTTATTCATTGCGAATCTCCACCCGTCAGTCAGAAAGATGATCTTAAAGCATACAGATGTACAGACCATGAAAATGACTGAAATTAAGAGATTCGTGCAGAAAGCCTGGGAGTATGATGTCCAAAGTCGCTCTGAGCAAAAAGCTGTTAAAGCGACTGTATTCGCCGTCAGAGCCAGCAGGGTGAATCCCCTCCTGCACGAAGGAGCACAAGCTCCTGAGCTGGCTAAGCCCCGTTCCAAAGCAGGCACATAGGACCGCACCCAGCGTCCTAAGTGCCATGAGAACACCGGGGGAGGGAAAGGGCTAGATAAAGCTGAACAAAAAGATTCAGTAGCCACCCGCCTGGCCAGGCTTGAACAAGCTTTATTAGGACAGAGACAACTGCTCCCCAAGGCTGCCGGAAGCGTGAATGAGCTTATACTCTCCACTGGAGGAGGCGGAGACCCGCCCCCTCTTCCTCCCTCAGTCTATCTGATTGAGTGGAAGGGTTCCTGCCTGGATGAGGTCAGCCACTCCCAAGCGAGTGCTGACTCCACCCCTGAAGTCACAGAGCAAGCAGTAAAACACAGAGGAAAAGCAGGAAGCTTTTACCTCAAGGCTGCCATGGGGGATGTCTTACACAGTGAGACACTGATTGACACTGAGGTTGAAAGGTGTTTGATGTCACACGGCAAGCTCAAACGGGTAGAAAAAGAAAAGGGCATGCAACTCAGAGTGGAACCTTTGGTGGATCACCAGAAAGGCAAAGTGTGGAAACAGGTCAAGGCTCCTAAGCCTTCTGTACAGAAGGAAAGGGGGGCCAAGAAGCAGACTGTGCTCACACAGTGCCCACCGAACACAGAAGCCCATGCGGAGATTCCTTCTGTTCCCTCTGGAAGAAATAAAAATATTTTCTTGTTCCCCGGATATACAGGGTAGTCGTGTCCCGGCCGAGGTCCCAACAGCCTCCCTGCCACAGGAGCGGTGCTCCGAACAGCTGCCTGATCCACCAGGTAAAGCACACCCCTTTTACATCCCTAAAGAGGAGCAGATCTCCTCACTTGGTGATGAGAAGGAGCTTTCCCTGTGCACCCTGGCACCCAAGAAGGGTCAGGAACACCACCCTGCAGTGGTGGAAGGGATCCAGATGGCAGGAGAGCAGGTTGGTGATGTAGCCCTCACCCTTAGCCCTGAGAGGTCCTCTAGTAGTGAGGATCTGCTTGAGCAGCTGTCACAGGGCCACCGCCAGGTGCCCCTGGTGCAACATTCACAGGTTAGACAGGAGGTCCAGCTGGACGCTGAGACTACTGCGCTGTGGACACACCTGATCCCAGATGCCAGTTCCCTCTGCTGTGACCCAGGGAACCTGCAGTCAGGTAACATTATTTCTCACAACTACCAGGTAGTGAGTGAGACTGACCTGATTGTTCCTGCCTCAACGGCAGGGCTGCCAACACACCCAGTCCCCCAGAAGGGACAGGGAATGAAAGCCGAGCCGGTTTTCTTACAGCCACCAGCTCAGTCTGTCAGTCTGAGTCTGACCAACAGTGGTTCAGCCAGACTGGAGCTGGATGGTCAAGCCACCCGCCTGCCAGTGCAGGACATCGCAAAGAGGGGTGTCAGAATCCCCGCCTGCACTGACATGGGCCTGGTGGGTGATAGTGAGTTCAAAGACAGTGAGCTAGCTATCCCAGTGCTGGGGCAGCTCCCTGAACCCCTAGCGAGGGAAGGGGGGAGCGAGCAGGTGTCCTACACCCACGTCCAGCGAACGATTGTAAACAAGCCGATAGAGGGATTCCTCAATCAGGAGGGGTGCAGGGTGGACCTGAACAGTGAGAATGGGGTAACAATCCCAGATCACTCAGGTGCTTCAGATGACCACTCAGCCGAGGGTCAGGAATGCTCCACCGCTGCACCGCCCCCTGCAGGGTTCCTAGAGCACAGGCATGAACAAATTGAAAAAGCAGATGCCCTGGAAATGGAGGAGCAGCATCAGCAGCTGCGTCAGATCTCCCCAGATTTCCAGGATGTTGGTGCCCAGGATGCGACATGGCATACTGAGAAAGACACCATGTACATGCTGCGCCAGCTTAGAAAGGCAACAGTCACTCAGAAGGAGATGACTGGGATCAGCCACCCTAAAAGACTTTTGGGAGGGCTGATTACTGCCGCCACTGTTGTACATTTGCTATTTCTGGTAGGTTTGTTTGCTACTGGCACTCTCACCCTAACTGCCCCAAGAAGGCAGGTGTCAGAGATGCCAGAGGGTAGTGACAGACTGTATCAACAGCAGCAAAAGTTGGAAAGCTTAGGGAAAACCCTACAGGCAACTTCCTATGCAACAGGGTTAAACCTTATTCCCTAACCAGTGGACATGATTGTTGGTGTTATACAGTGGGTTTATGCTTGTGTGCAACAGGCCAGAATGTTGGCACAAGACCTGTTAAGGGAGCTTAGTGCCACTGTAGTCAGTCTAGCCATGGCACAATTCCCAACCCACTTGATTCCACTCTTCTCAGTAGAGGAGTATGTGACATTAACCACTCCATCGCTCATAGCTCACCCAGAAGGCAATCCAACATACATACTCCAGATGTTATTCATCCTGTTTGTTCCCAATGCTGGTTCCGGTATGAATTCTCGAGGAGTAATTTAAGGTTAATGTTCTAATGACAAGGGACATCACTTAACTCTGTTTTGTTTTGAAGGCAACAACGCCTCAGGACCTCGTGACCTTCAAAAAGGGGGGATATGTAGCAGCAATGCTTGTTAATAAGACAGAATTAAGTGTTGCTGTGCTTTCCCAAATGAGGCCCCATCTCTCTCTTCATCTCTGTGGTGCAGCCACAGAGAAGCTATTCATGCAGGCTGATTTAAAGATGTTTTCTTTTGATAAGGGACAGCTCCCCAAATGGGGATGCACTTAGCTAAGCCTGGCTATCATGATCAATGGTCATCCATTGGCGCCTATCTGTCTAGGGAGTGCCAGATGGACATCTGGACTGCATTCCTAAGTGTCAGGAGTAAGTGACTCATATCTCACCTTGATCAACCAATCAGGGACTGGTAGGGCTGAGTAACCCACGTGGGACTCTGATGCCCATGGAACTTTCAGCCAATGAACGAGCTGAAGTTCCTCCAGGTAAAAACAGGCAACATGGAGACTATTCTAAAGAGAATTCAAAGGAGAATTCCAGGGGTGCGAGACAATTCCAGGGCAGGACGGCCCAGGAGCAGAAGGCTTCCAAGGGCAGGACATTCTCGCAGCGCGCCTCCTGACCATCCTGAGACTCAGCCTGGACAACCACGGAACGGCCAGTGTGTCCGAGTGCCAGAACTTTCCTCTGTTCTAAGAGTCTAGAGCGGAGGTTGCCAGAGAGTAACCAGAGGATCCACCCGAGGTTAGCATCAGCAGCAAGCCTCGTGAACAGGTCGGAACTGTGGACAGCTGAATCACTATTCAGAACTAGCGCTTCATCAGGAACGAACCGGTCCTCTTCCTGACTTGCTGGGACCCACAGTCATCTTTTCTCCTGTACACAAACTTTGCTAGTTAAAGCCAACACTTACTAGCCGGTCAGTGAGCATCAGCAGCGCACCGTCGCAAGCTGCACAGCACAGCCTGGCACGGAGCCAGAGAGCCCGCAGGAGATCTGAATCCCCAGAGATTGGATGAGTATTCAACTTCACTGCATTACATCTCGAGAATTCAATTGTTATCCCAACCAGTTGATATCAATTTAATTCCTAAGAGTTATGTACTTGTTTTGAGTATCTAATGTAGAAGTTATAACCAAGTTCATTTACGAAACGGTCTAAATGAATGATATACTGAACATATGTCCTCTTGATATGTGTAACTCTTTGTAACTGAATGAATATATACGTTTTGTATTCTGATAACCCTCACGATAAGATCTGTTAGGTTTACATGCATATTCTATGTATTAATAAATGTATCCTCGTGTATTAGTACCTGTGTGTGTGCGTTGTTTGAGTTATATCGCAAGGTTGGATTCTAAAGCCATTAAAAGAATCATTTTGTGATTTACGGCTACAATTAATAATTGTCCCCGTAAATGCCCAAACCCTACAGAACTGGTGCCTCGTGAGAGCACACTACAACAGTATTATATTTAACATCAGAAAATATAATTTAATACAAGTATTACTTACTAACATCAAAAACTGATTTTATCACCCAATGCAGAATACCTGTGAAGTTAACCATTCAGTTTATTGTAGGACTTAATGTAACAGTGTTTAATGTAAGGCTGAAGAGAATGAAGCAGTTCTTGGATCTCAGCTTCAGCTCCAGGTTGTGGAGCTCTCTGGAGAGTTTAAATCCAGCTCTGCTTCAGCTCCAGTATTCCATTCCAAGGTCTTGGATCAGATGTAATTTAATGTAGATTGGTAATCTATGCAAAATCTATTGAAAATGAATGTGAAAGTGTTACTTGTGAGTCAGTTTAACCCATTAGTGTTGTAATGCATGTAATAAACACAAATGTCAAACAAAAATCTTTCCCGACATTAAAAAAAATTAGGTGTGTTTAGATCTGCCATTCAGTTGATGACACATTAAGCAAGATTGAAAGCAATAGACTGGCTCCAGTCTTGCAAGATGTTAATATTGGAAAGGTGCAACACACTTTGTAAAGCTACGTGTTTGGAAATCCATCTCATATGTCTTTGGTTTATGGGCAGCTGAGCATAACTGGAAATGTTTTAAAACAAATTTATACCTGGGCAAAAACAGTATGGGTTGACATAACAGCAAATCATACTTTTCTGACCTCAAATGTAATTCCACTGTGACGGCTCATAAGAGATATATGCTAGTCTTAATAGCTACAATTTAGTACCACTGTGAAATTCTTAGCAAGTGTAAACTATAATCTGAGACTTCCATGACTGAATACAAGTACTTATTAAATGTTGCTTGTGAAATGTTCATTTAATGCCTACTTCTTGTATCTTTTAATTTACCCTTTAATATTAGTACTTAAGGAGAATGAGGTTGGAAAGATTGGCTTCTTGGACCCTCCTGTCCATTGGGCCATTCACCTTATTGTCATGCTCGTAAACTCGTAAACCCCTCCTCTAAAGATGCCCCAGCCCTTCCTTGTTTTGTAATCTCCTGCACCTGCCTCCGGTTCCTGCCCCCCATGCTATAAAAGCCAGGCGTTCCTGCCAATCTGGGCTCATCTTTGGAAGATGGACGCCCAGAAGCCCGCCTATCCTCGAGTCCAGGAGTGACTCAATGACACAGGCTTCAATGGCACAGTCCGGGATTAGGGAACGTCTGGTCTCGTTACCCCCTTTTATTTCCCTGACCCTCCGTCGGATCCCACTCCGGCTTTTAACTCTGTTTGTCTGTCAGGATGGATTACCCGGTCTTGGTCTTTTGCTACACTCATGGATTTGCCTCGGACTCCCTTGCACTGTTTGCCTCGGCCACACCTCCCCCGAACAACAGCACACCATGGACACGCCCCATGTTTTCCTTCCAGCCCCCCCATGCTTTTTTCCCCATGCTTTCCTCACTCCTCCCCAGATTGTTTTTTCTGCATAGGGTCCTGAAAGAACGCTTCATTACAGTTGGCTCAGCTGTAATAATACTGCACACAGTAATAACAATAATACTGTCTGGAGTAGTGTTTCCTAGTTTTAATGACCTGTCTGGAGCTGGCAATTAAAGAGTTTAAAACAATAAATTCCATTTTCACATTCTTTTGAACCTATGCAAGCATTTTTGTACATTTTCTAGATCTATGCAACACAAAATATATGAGGTTTTTAATTTACAATATTTGACTGTTTGGTTCTGCACTGTAAAGGTTTTGGTTGTTTGGTTTGTTGGGTTGTAATCATGGTCAATGGTTTGGTTGTAATCGTTGTCTGTTATGATGCAGCGCTGAATGTGAAACAGGCTGAGGAATCCAGTTGCTAGGTCTGGGTGAAAGCAAGTAAACAGGTGGAGCAGAGGATGTGCTGGAAGAGGCTGTGCTGTACATGTGTACAGTGGCTGTGCTGCATGCTGAATACAGGATGCTGGCTAGTGGTCAGGTCCAGGCACAGAGTCGTGTTGTGTTTTAGGTGGACTGCTGAAATCTGCACATCAGACAAGTTTGTGCGAGCAGTACTCTGAGACTCACAGTGCATTAACTCAAACACAGAGTGCCAGACAGAGTACAGGAGAGAGATTAAGTATCCAGCACTGACAAGGTAAGTGGTAGTACCTGCTAAGTGGGAGCAGGTGGCACAGACAGCCAACCTGTTCGTGTTCTCACGGCACTAGGAGGTGTTTACATCTGTGTGCTGATTACCAAGGTAACTGTGGTTGGGAGTTCAAGCTCACCTGGGTGTTACATTGTCATGACAAGATAAACTGGTATTTAAAAAAATCTGCACTATTGGAAATGTTGTGACTTTAATTATATAAATGGATTGTCAACTCTAAATTTAATTTTTTAAAATGGAATTAATTCTACCCCCATTATTGAAATTATGACTTCCACTGGTTGAATCTTATTTTCTTATCACAAAACTCTTTTCTTTATATAGAGATTATACAGACCTTGTCAGAGACATCAGTCTTTCCATTATTAGCTCTGTGCCCTGAAACACTAATACAGTATTCTGCAGGTTGCTCACGTATGGCAGTGCTTAATGTCAAAGCCACTCTGAATACTTTTCAAAGTAGATGTCTGCCTGGTGCCTGGTACCCAGAGAAAAGGCATCCTGAGCACAAAACAATAATAACAAACTAAAACACCTTTTCAGAATGAAATATGATATTAGATCAGTGTTTTGTTTCAAGACACACCTCTCATTTTCAAGTTCTAATTGCTCACTTCTTATGATTTTAGGACAATTATGCAATGCTTATTTTCATACAAATATGTACTGTAATATTAGAATAAAGTCTTTTTAAAGTTAGTAACCATTACTCTATTGAACAGATGCATGAAAATAACACCAACGCTTGTTCAAATAAATGCATTATTTTATTACAATTGAAAAGACACTAGTGGGAGTCACTCAGAACTGCACATCATGGACCCTTTCTCATTGATTTTATTTTTTTTGAAACTTTGCACTGTGGAACTTGATAATTGTGAAAGCACTTATATTGCCAAATCAACCAAAGTAATAAAAAATATATGAATGCATAAGTGTTTTTTCTTTTTTCTGTATTCAAACTGAATGGAGAGGTTTGTACTGTCACAGAAATACCTGGTGCAATTAGTAGTCTAACCTCAAATTCAAACTTTAACCTGATAACCTCTTTTTTTCTGTCATTGTAACTAGGCTATATTTAACCACACATACCTTGGGAGAGATAGCTATTTCCTCACTCTGTGAGGAAGTGGATTCCTTAATATGCCAGCAACTCACAACTGGCAACCCACTGAAGCTCAGCAGGTGTGAGCCTGGTCAGTACCTGGATGGGAGACCTCCTGGGGAAAACCAAGGTTGTTAATAGAGGTTGTTGGAAGAGGTGTTACTGGGGCTAGTAGAGGGCACTCACATGAAGTTTATGTGGGTCCTAATGTCCCAGTATAGTGACAGGGACACTATAATGTAAAAAGGCGCCATCCTTCAGATGAGATGTAAAACTGAGGTCCTGACTCTCTGGTGTCATTAAAAAACCCATGGTGTTTCTTGAAAAGAGTAGGGGTGTTACCCCAGCACTCTGGCCAAATTTCCCATTGGCCTTTATCATATGGCCTCCTAATAACCCCCATCTATGAATTGGCTTCATCACTCTGTTCTCCTCCCCACTAATAACTGGTGTGTGGTGAGTGTACTGGTTCACTTTGTTCACAAGTCTCGTCATTCAGGTGGGTGCTGCACATTGGTGAGGTGTGGCGGGGGGGGGGAGTCCTCATTACCTGTAAAGCTCTTTGAGTGGAGTGTCCAGAAAAGTGCTTTATAAGTGTAAGGAATTATTATTAATATAATTTCTCCAACGGAGCAATCTCTTCCATATTCTCAAATTTGCTTCAGACTTGTCACTGTGGGAGTCACTTCCAGTCACTGCCTGGAAGCCTAACTAGCATTGATAAAATTATCATGTCAGACAGACACATCAATCACTCTCAAAACAATAAACTTCTGCCTCGGGCAAGCCAAGGCAGTGTTACCACCAGAAGTTGAGAACATGGTTGTGGAACTCTGGTGTTCGGAAGCAACTGGTGGACACACCACATAAGAAGTAAATAAGTGGCTGCCTACAGTTCATTTGAAACATGAGAGATAGCAGCTTTATACATGCAAAAATGTATGTATAAAATGAAATAAAATCACCCTCACAACCCCTGAGTAAAAATAACAAACTAAAATAAATATTCAAAATATTAAACTCACAAAACACCCACATTGGGGCAAACTCATGTTCACATGCCTTAGTGCATGCCAGAATGGAAAAATACACAGATATAAGACTCTTTCATACAGTATCATCCAATGCTGTCTCCTGGTTACTCTGACAAGGATGTAGTGGCCAATGCTCTGCCACCACAGCTCCCCTACCTGGCTTCTGCCACGTACCCTCTCCACCTGAATGTGACTAATTCTGACCAAACAGGGCTAAAAGAACCATTAAGCATGAACTAAAATACTGTATACTCGGCACAATTATGGAAAACATCTAGAAACAGACTTTCATTATTGAGAGCTACTTCTAAACAATGCAAAACATCCCAAGCTACTCATAGCCCCTATGTATTTTTATAAGGGTTTCATAGGCTATTTATCTCTTGTAAGTAAAGTTTTAGTATTATTGTAACAAACCTGGGGATGGTAAAAGTGTAAAATAGGTATCGCTATCACATCAAATAATAGGTCCTGACACCACCTTGACATGCAAGCAAATTATAAAAAGATAATAATTGCAACCCCTAAAGTCAGGGATTGCCAAGTGCTTCCTTCATTCTACTAGCTTGAATAGAGTATTAGTCAAGCTGAGACAATTTTTATTAAGACTAAATAACAAGTGTACAACCCTCAATATTATACAACATACAACTATTACACTATTGCACAGATATTTTAAAGTCAGAGAGTTTCATAGCCTTACCTTTCACAGATGAAGAAGAATCCACAATCCTGTCATTGTAATCTGAATACAACAAACGTCTTAATAGGCAACAGAGAGAGAATCTGCATCCTAAGAAACAAAATTGATTCCTCGCTGAAAAGCGTTAGAAAGTAGTTACTCTTTACTGTTTTTTACCCCACTTCTGTGTGGCTTAATAAAGTTAACCTTGGCACCCTCAGCCTGAGTTGAAAAGCAAAGAGTGTCCATGATTTGTAAGTAATGTACCCCAATCTGACTGCCTGGAGGAGGGGTAACAGTAGGGCCATGACTCCCAGAGGTTTATTTACTCCCTTCAGGAGTTTTTGTTTTTTTCTCCTGCGGGGGCAGTTATTACTACACAGTTTTGTTAACTGCTGTACACGTGTGTGGCATTACAAAGCCCACAGGAGACTACTGACTCTCCCAGCAGGTGGTTCCCAAATGTCAACCTGTCTCCCTATTCCAGTCACATCAGTTTGCTTGCAAAGCCAGCACGCCAGTCTGAATTCCATCTGTGAGAAACAGCTTGCTTACTCAAGTCTCCATGATATGTGTCACCTCCTCCTGCTGCACAGAAGCCTTCTATCCCAAAGAAGAAGCCTTCTTTTCCATTCTAACTTTACCGACTGAAGGCTTAAGGGTTACCCACTAAATATTGCCACCCTCAATTACACTGTTTAAAAGCACCTCATCATCGATAATTCTTTCCGTTTCATGACTTCATAATTTTCCTGGCATTAAATTCTTTCTCTAGTTCCAACTTTCTTCTGTGCAATTTCACCCTTGAAATACACATTCAAAGCAGGACAAAAATGTTTAGTTTGTGGCGAAGGTCATTGCTAATGACCTCAAATCTATGCCTATCATCCTTAGACCTCAGGCACCTTATAGTGTGCACCAGCTAGATAAATATTTCACAGTTCATCTTGTTTTTGACTGCTGAACCAGCCCGAAGCATTTTTGACACTTGCAGAATCTCTGCTGTATTTTCTTTCATTAATAAGGTCCCCTCCATGTTTCTCAAATGACTTTCTCATCGTCAGTTCCTTCCCTACAGCTCTTTAAACCATAACTGGGTGTTTGAATATCTCAGTTCTCTTTGCACTGAAAAATAAGTTTGTCTCTCATTGTCCTTTGTCCTTCTTGACCTTGGTTCCTACATAATTTATATATGTACCTATGATTTAACCTAGATGCCAACTACACAGTGATTTGAGGAGGTAAAAATTCATCTGAGACTCTCTGGTCCCATGAATCTTGTCAGATTTCTTTTTAGCATTTTGTGAACTGTACCGCATTGTTATCATAATTATTATTCTTTCTTTTTGGGAGACAAAGTCTGTCCTGATCCTCTCAGTCATGTATCTGTAGTGTACATTAAATAGAGGCAATTTAAATCTCAGTGAATCATAACCCTTCTCTCTACAGTCTCACATGAGTTTCTGTTAAGCAATTCTTAATGAACATATTCGGTTATTAAATTGAGTTTGTAGGCAAAGAACTGAGTTTCTAAAATTAATCTTAGAACTTCAGGACTTTCAATGCCAGCTCTTTACCATTTCAGAAGCTGTAGTCCAGTATCTCTTCCTCTTTATGTTGCATCTCTGTTTGAGATCACTTTTTCACATAACTGCACTTCAAATATTTCAAATTTGTATCCACAAAGTCCCGTTTGAACATTCTTTTTCTTCTAGCAAGTACACTCGTCATCATCAATCATTGAAAGAGGGAGTGGATGGTATAGACAATAAAGCTTCCCCATCACCGTTACTGCCTACAGCCATAGATGGCCGTGTACTTGTTTTCAAGTTAATATTTGGGTCCCTTCCACAGAAATAAAGGATAAACTTGTGCCACTACACAGATGTATACTCTTGCCCCTCAATCTTGAGTGTAATCCTGGCAGAGGGATAGTAGTGGATGTCCCTGTGTATAGACAGTAATCCTATCTTCCTGCTCTTATCCAATGCCTCAAGCAGAACCAGTCATTGGTAGATAAGTGTACGATAGCAAACCAAATCTAGGACAGCTAGGACTTTACACCCTAGAATATTTACTGGTATTTTGTACTTTTGTACTGAACTGTGGGAAGGTTTTCAGACTGCTGGAATCCCCCCCAATCTCCAGGGATATTCCCTACGGAAGAAGTCCAGCTGTCTATAACACAAATACCCTTAACTACTCAACTTGCTATGGAAGGTCCTGTTTGAGAGGCAATAGAAACAAAGGAGGACAAATGGAGCAAGAGAGAATCAGCAGATAGAGGAAAGTATGAAAGGGATCTTGGGAGCCCTGCAATAAACCCCTGTGGTGTTACCAGGTTCACATTCCTCTCTGTGCTATTAGATATCCTGAGCAACCATTGCTGACAGGAGTTGCTGGGTGAAGGCAAAAAGTTAACATATCACTCTGCAACTCACAACTGGCAGCCCACTGAAGCTAAGCAGATGTTAGCCTGGTCAGTACCTGGATGGAAGACTTCCAGGGAAAAACTAAGGTTGCTGCTGGAAGAGGTGTTAGTGGGGCCAGCAGGGGGCGCTCACCCAGCTGTCCATGTGGGTCCTAATGCCCCAGTATAGTGACGGGGACACTGTACTGTAAACAGGCGCCGTCCTTCAAATGAAACGTAAAACCGAGGTCCTGACTCTCTGTGGTCATTAAAAATCCCAGGGTGTTTCTCGAAAAGAGTAGGGGTGTAACCCTGGCATCCTGGCCAAATTTCCCATTGGCCCTTACCAATCATGGCCTCCTAATAATCCCCATCTATGAATTGGCTTCATTACACTGCTGTCACGATTGTTGTCCCTCCTCCTTAAGGGCGCTCCGGCTCTTCCTCGTTTGCCTTATTCCCCGCACCTGTTCCTTGTTCTAGCTTCCTTCCAGCTTCCCTTAAAAGCCAGACGCTGACGTTAATCCGGGCTCTGCATCTGATTTCCATATCGTGCGAGCCCGGGACCTGGTTGCGCCTGGCTCCATTATGTTTTTAAGTTTCTATGCCTGTTCCTGTTCCCCTTGCCTGTTCCGACCCGGTTCCAGATTTTGATCTCCTGTTTCAGATGGATTGCCTGGCCAGGGACTCTAGCTTGTTTTTGGATTCCCCGTCTGGATTATTTTTGAATTGTTTGCCTCAGCCACAACTCCCCGGATCACCAGCACTGCATGGACACACCCCCCTGTTTTTATCCCCATATTCCTGCATGACTTTTTCCCCAGTGTTTCCTCACAATTCTGGATTGTGTCGTCCTCATAGGGTCCGGAAAGAACTGTTTCGTTACAACTGCTTTCCTCCCCACAGATAGCTGATGTGTGGTGACCATTCTGGCGCACTGTGGGTGCTGTTGCATCATCCAGGTGGATGCTGCACATTGGTGGTGGTGGAAGGGAGTCCCCATTACCTGTAAAGTGCTTTGAGTGGAGTGTCCGGAAAAGAGCTATATACGTGTAAGCAATTATTAATTATTAATTATTAATTAAAGAGAAGGTAATATATCTTACTATGACTAGCTTCAGTCAGCCCCACCCTCCCCTTGAATATTGTTCAGATGACATTGTAATTCGCCATCTGATTGGTCAGCATATTGCCTCACCTGGGACCAAGGTGATTAACCTCAATGCCCACTCATCCTCCTGCCAAGCACAGGCAGTTGCTTTCCTTTTAAACAGATTAAGGAACAACTCCAGATCATCTTTCGGGGTCGTTTTATTTTTTTATTTATTATTCAATTAACTACAGTTGTATCCTACTTACCTTAATGAGCCAATGCTCACCTGCCCCAGCCTAAAAAAAGGCATTTTGATGGTATTGCCATTGGTCATGAAAAAGCCACTACTATTCCAGTAAACCCTATTTATGAATCCATTATTCACACAATGAGACAGTAACAGCCCTTACTTCCAGAGCAATACAGACTATGGGCTTTATTAATAATCCCAAGTAGTTCTGAGGCTTCCCAAAATCTACATTATAAACTGATCAATAATAACATTTATATGACAGGCTCCAACATTTTCCAAATGTTCCAAATATTTATTAAAACAAAATTGTTTACTTCAGTAAAATAAGATAAATACTTTTATATGTGGGATTGACCCACACTTTTTTCTAAGTAAAGTGAAAAAAAAATCATTATTGCTGTGGAGACCAAATAATATTATTTTCTGGTTTGCAAGACTCATAACAGCTGTCTCTCCACCCCCAACTACAGATGCTCTTAGCTGTTGTTTAATTATTCAGTTCTGGTTTGTTCTACACAACTGTGTGGGTGAAAGGAATTATATTATCTCAACAAAAAAGAAAACAATGTGGTTACAAACACTTAGCAAAACCTGTTTGTAATTTTCACAAGATGCTCTGTACACATATAGAAAAAATAAAAAAATGGAAGCAACTTATAAAAGCAGAAGCATTAAGGGCAGAAACTGTATCATCTATTAACAATGTGGATTATTAACTTAGTTTTAGTTTTCCAGTGCATAGGTTTGTAGATGTTTGGAAAAATGGTATCCAGCCAAAACCTACAAAAAAAAATGAAATAGATTAAAATGAAATAAACAGAGATTTAATTGAATTAGCTAATAAAACCGAGCTAAACTAGACAACTGTGTGTAATCCTTATATTCTGGACCATGAGCAACTCTTCTTAGTGGACTTCTCACTGACTGTACTGATTGTATTGTATTGTTGTATTATTGTATCATTTCGTTACATTGTGCTGTGTTCACTGTGCTAAGCTGCTGTTGCACTGCAATTTCCCTCACAGGATCAATAAAGTATCTTGTTGCAGACTGATTTTTTTCTTCTCTCCCTTAAACATAAACAAAAGCTGATCACAAACCATCTCACAAGCATGATAGCAGACAATATGAAACAAAATTTTAAGTGAAAGAGAACTATATTTACCCTGGATCTTCAGAAACTGATGAAAAATGCATAATCTATTTTGATACATGATCAGCAGTACTTTCTTACTGGAGCACAGTTGGGCATGTCGCAGTAGTACTAGCCAGTGGCCATGCCTCCACTCTGCTTGATTGCCGTAGAGACACCTTATGCAGAACACCTGCCTTTAGTGAAAATTCCCATGGCAGCAGGTGCTCTGAGAGCATTTAAACCCCTTTCTGTCTCCCCTCGGCAATCCAGCATTGACGTAACTCATCATCACTGCACTCCTGAGCCACCTCATAGCGTTCCAGCAGAGCCCTTCCTATTCCTAGTTTCCCGTTCTCTTGGCTCCGTTTGGGAGCTCTCCCCATGGCTGTGTTGTCCAGAGGATTCAGGTTGCTGAGAGGGGTCCGGAGGTGGGTCTGTGCTTCGGACCCGGCCTCTGCAGATGTCTCTTTTGGCCTGGACCAGATGGTGTCTGTCCGCTTCCTGGTGCTTTCCCAGAGAGACTGAGCTGACAGCACACGTCTAGCCTGCTCTGAAGAGAAGACCCCCTTGAGGCTGGCTCCTGGTGCCTTCTGGTGGGACCACCCCAATTTGGAGTTTCCTGCTTGGTCGGAGGTCAGACCCCTCTGCTCTGCGATGCCCCTTAGATAAAGCATAACTCTTGACTTTGATGGCTCTTCCCTATCCTGCCCCAGCCTTTCCTGCACATCCCCTTCCTGCATTCCAGTCCTTCATTCCTGCATCCCAAGTGATTTCAGGTGTCTGCTAACCCACGTCATCCTCTTTTCCATGAAGCCCAGTAGCAGGAATCCTGTCCAAATCTGATGAGTCAGACTTCCCTGCACTCTTGCTTCCTGACTCCGGCCGCGTACTTCTGTGGACAGTTTCATCTCAGGCTGTGTTGATGCCAGCCTGTCCTGTGCCCAAAGTGCTGTGAGCTAGCCACTCCCCCTGGAATTTTAGCACCCTAGCTCTTGGGTCTGTTACAACCAGTACCGGCCCCCAGGAAATGGTGTGTTCACATGGGATTCCTCCTGGTACTCCAGTTTCCTCCCACAGCCCAAAGACATACTGGTAGGTTAGTTGGCTTCCCGGTGTTTTGTGTGTGTGTTTGTGTCTACATGTGCCCTGTGATGGACTGATGTCTCATTCAGGGTGTATCCTACCTTGCAACCTTTGCTTGCCAGGATAGGCTCTTGCTGCCCCGTGAGCCTGTATCGGATAAAGCAGTTTAAAAAATTGATGGGTGAATGTTCACAGTTTGTTTCTATGTAAGAGTTCTATATATTTTATGTATTAAGAAGAAAATTGATGGGAAAATGCATGTCAGAGAACAAAGAACCTGGCTTAATTTGTGATGACACATCAAGAATCAGTTTTACAGATTCTGTATGCAGAAAAACTTTCACGTTTCTAAAAAGCAGCAAGTGGTGGAGACTTATATTGACTGAACTTCATAATCACTTAGAAATAGATTGGGCTCAGACAGATCTTTTCTTGATTTTGGGATCCTTTTTCCTTATTTTAAGAAGCATTCATAAATATTTATTTTTGCGTTACTAGATAGACTAATCTGTCATTCTTTGAAAAATAATGTATTTGGCTGATTTATCTTCATGAAAAGTGAAGTTTTTGCATTGCAGTGTGAATGGTAATTGTGAAAATAGTAGAAAGTCCTGAGCTCTACCATAATAAATTAAGGGACCTCAAACATGGTAGAATTGTCCATGTTTCTTATAATGTCACACTCATAGCATAAATATCAGCTTCTTTTATAAGTGTCGAAACCAAGAGACTCAAGCCTATAGTTTCCGTTCCTCAAGCCTAACTTTATTGTATGCATACAAGGAACAACACATTTGAGGCTTATTGTATTGTTCAAAGGCTCTACACAGCTTATATACACTTTTCTCTACACCCTTCCTGTCTTTGAAGTAGCTTTCTCAAAAAACTCCAGGACTCAGAAAGCACTTAAAAATCAGGGAGTTTAGTATAAACATTCCTTCTCCATCAGGGAGTTTAGTACAGAAGATGGGAGTTCAGTACAGGGAGGGAGAAGCATCTGTGCTACAGCAAGCGTGAAGGTTAGAATTTAGCATGTGAATTCAGCAGGAGTTCGCAGCTCCTACCACTATATGGGTACACAGTAACATACAGATTCTGCTAGCAGACTCCATCACAAGCTTGACAAAAAAGGGATAATGAGAAATTGCATGATTCACAAGACAACAGCTACTAAGTGTTTGTATCAATGTTGTTTTGTGCCTAGTATGGACTTTAAGATTTGTGTGAAGGAATGTGTTCTATGATTCCTTTGGTAAGGTGTGCTACTATATTTAGGACTTGTATCTTTACTTTGAAACTGAAATTTCTTGATTTGTAATCCACTGGTTCAGCCTTCTGCCAGTTCTGTTCTTTGATCTTGCATACAATAGTCATGCTTCTATGTATGAGTATTGTTATGACTATGAAATTATACATTTGTTTTCTCATTGCTTTGCATCTGTACAGTCAGTGAAGTATAATTTTGATCAATGGAAATTTTTCAAAACAAGGTTTGTTGGTTTACCCCTGATCATAAATTCCCTCCCCCTGATATATAAATATTAATTTACAGTATATTTAATCCAGTATATTTTTCCCTTAACAAAAAATGCAGAATGCAATTTTCTTTGTCATAACAACTGCAGAATAACACAAACAATAAGAACTCCAATTGAATCCAGTTATAAGAAATTCATACTTTTACACACTGTAACTGACAATATCTTGGCTGTCCAGTACCATCTTAACTACAGAAATAAGGCTATAGAAGTTGTACTGTACATATTGTAGCAGTCATGGCATCTCTCCAGGATTTCTGGCACAAGCATTTCATCGTGTTTCTGTGGCCTGCCACCTCATATACAGTACACAAGGAAAGAACAACTTACTTACAATACGTTAGATTGCACACCAGTCAAAATAATCAGTTCTTGTAGAATGGAAATGGAAAGTGAGATAACTCAAGTCAAGGAAGCTGAAGTTCATAGAACACATAAGGAAGAAACACTATGTTAGACAACAGTTACTGTATCTCTCTTCTTCTCTGTCTGACCAAAACAAGCCCAACACCAGCAGAGAAGAACTTGGATCGTGATCGAAATAGGGATCGGAAAACACTATTGCACTGATGGGGCTCAGTTTACAACAGTTCATAAGAACTGCAGAGCGCCTGCTCATGTCTGGCGAACCCTCATAAAGAAAGAAGCTAAAAAACAACAGTATATCGGACTATATTCACTTGATCACTGTAAAAGAAATATACTTTCTGAATGAAAACTACTGTTTTCCTGCTGCAATAATAAATGAGTCCAACCAATGTTAAATTTTATAGAATACCTTATAGGCTTTTAATGATCTATTTTCCAAACAGAAATACATTATAGTGAAACTTTATCATACCTCAGTTTCAGAAAATCATCACCTGGAATATCATTAAATCTTTTCATTTTAAAATGTCTGATGTTTCACCACGCATTGTACTGACAACCCATCTTTTCAATCTTCCATTAATCTGGATTTTTCCTCATTTCCATTCAAGTTAATACTAATGGCTGTCTTTTCAGGTTCACATCTGAAATAAAATTAATAAGGTTAAACTGAGTAAATGTACTGTACTTGTGAATGGGGCTAAAATGAATGCATTTATCTTCTTTGTCCTACTAGTCTCTTAAAAAAACGGAATCTAATTCAGCTTTTATACTTGCAGAGAAAGAGAAAAAACTCCATTAATTGAAGTCCATTAATGATTAATTTTATGCACATCACTTCAATGAGCTCCATAAATAGTTCTAGGTAGCAGGACCAAAATAAGCTGATGTTAAAAGCAGATGTGGACCAAACCTAGATTGGGCTCTGAAATTTAAACATGGACACATAATGTACAGCAATGTAATGTGTAATGAAAACCACTTTAGTTTAACTTACTAAAAGTAAAAAAAAACATCTAAAAATACAAAAAGTGAGCTTTGTTCAATATTCAGGAATTAAAATGGGGAAAAAAAATCTGTGCATGTTTGTTATAGTCAGTTCCTCAGACTTAGTGCAACATTTCTCATTCTGTGGTTGGTATGAGAATGTGATGAATTCAGATTTGAATTTGTGAGAATGTTTACAGTACATATAGGCTTTTACTAAGGCAAGTATAGACAGAAAGGAATCTCAGCCATCCATCCATTTTCTAATCTCTTTACCCAATACAGGGTCACATGGCAGTCAGAGCCTAACCTGGCAAGCAAGGTGGGGTACACCGTGCATGGGATACCAGTCCATCACAAGGCACACAAAGACTTAGACCCATACACACTCACACCAGGGCCAGTTTTCTCAGAAGCCAATTAATCTAACAGTTTTTGGACTGTGGGTGGAAACTAGAGCACCTGAACAAAACCCATGTGAACACAGGAAGAACATACAAGCTCCATATAGATAGCAACCCTTTAATTGAACCCAGAGCCCCAACACTGAGGCAGCATTGCTAACCACTGCACCACAATGCATTAATTTATTACACATTAATTAATTAGGAATGAATTAATAAAATATTTCTTCAGTTGACTGCAAGAGAAACACCTTAGGCACATTAATTTCACAGACCCAAAATAGAACTACAGTTTTACTAAGAACTGTTAGAAGTTTTAAACTAAGAACAAGAATATTCTGTTTTATCTTGCATAAGCAGAACAAATTGTAAATAAATACAATACATAATACTTTATTAACAAAAACAATGTTGGTAAAAGTGTAAACCTATAGTTTTGGTATGGTGACATAAAATGCTCTCAGAAAAAATATTCAATTTATTGCCCTCTGTCTCTGATCTTGAAATAAATGCAATGCCTATGTTGCTTTAGCAACCACTGTAGATTGCATTCCTTCGTTTTAATTTTTTCATAGACCCAGTATAAAGCTAGAGCTGCAAGCATTTTTGACAGCTTCCAAAAAGTACTATATTTCTGAAGTACTGCATAAAAGCAATTTGGCAGCAACATTATTAAGGAATGCATATTAGCTTCAATGAAAAAAAATGTTGAACAAATAGTTGTGTCTTTAGTAGTGACTTCAGACTTATTTATGTTTTTTTTTAAATTTGCTTTTACCTTGGAATTGAAACAATTTGTAAAATTGTAAGTAACTAACACATATCTTCTTATGGCCCTTATAAACATAACTGCCGTTCTTATCACACTGGTTTCCTGTCAGTTCTGCATAATACAGCTTCATTTTCTTACACTTGAAGGATGTTATTACCCACTTCCTGAAAAAAATAAAGTCTGGGGGAAAATAAGAACATAGTCGTAACTCGTAACACAACTAATGATACTCACATGTGCCACCGTTTGCATAAAGCTCCTAAATAAAGCCATTGAAACAGGAAGGGTGAAGACACAAAATAAATTAAAAAAGACAAAATACACTATCTCCCACTTTAACAGAAACCAAACTAAAAAAAACAAACACATCTTACCCTATTGAAACTAGTGCTTTAACATTTAGAACAAATATTCAGTTGAAAACAACACACCACAAACGTTCTACTTACAGCAAACATAAAACATTTCAAAACCAACTAATTAATAATAATTGGCAACATGGGTCAAGTCAGCTTGGGTCTCTCAGGGTCTCTTCTCAACGAGGTTGACTCCCTTTTAAAATTGGGTCCAGCCAATCAAATAAAGGCACATGGTATCGGCCAACCTATCCAATCCATCCAATCTCTGCCGAATTCTCAGCAGCCTGGACAGACACCATAGAAGTAGGGAACAGAAAGAAAAAAAACATGCCCACCCTCATGCCAACAGGCGTAACATCAGACTTCCTAGCTCAGATAGACTTGATTTTAAACCAATTTATCTCCCACAACCTGGGATCGAAGGCACTTTCTCATCCCACCTTGAACAAGCAGCTCTTCAACCCTTATCTCTCCATGAAGAACAACTATCTCCCTGCACCTGCCATGAAAGCTACTCTTTTCTTCCACTTCTTCTGATGTTGTTAACCCTCCCTTAAATTCCAGAACAACTGTGCCAGCCTTGTCTCCCATTTTCTCTCTCTCTCTCCCTCTCTTTTTTCCACAACCCCCACTTGCTCTGCTTACTCCTTCTTTCTCCACCTTTCTGCTTGATCATCAAGTCCACCTCAAGTGCAGCCCCTGCGTACAGTATCTTCATTGTTTTGTCTCTCCTCTTACCCCGTTCTTAATTCCATGGTCCCATTAGGAGGCCCCACAGGCACTGATGCTCACTTCACTTTGAAGGTGTGAGAAGTCTGCACTATCACCTCTCTTCATCCCCTGTCTTCTTGGATCCTGACTCAGAACGTACTGTAGGTCCTGTTCTTGAAGGACATATCAATAGCCATCTTTTATAGTGACTGCCTTCTGTCTCTTGAGGATCTCCAGCTTTACTAACACTGTTCCATTTTTAGCCTTGGCATGAGGATTTCATGTTCTCCTGTGTGGAATACTGCTTTTGATTGTCAGACTAAAGTAAAATAATCTTTGTTTATGTCATCTTTTTTCATGTTATCTCAACATGCCTTCTACAGTGCCTGTACTACTTAACTCATTTTCTATAGGCAAAGGATTTTATATTGTTGTGACTTGGGGGAAGCTGAGTTTCATCTGAGGTTAGCAACATGTGGACTTCCCAGCTTCATTATTCATATTCAATGTATACTGGGCTATTCCTAGTGAGATCTTTAAACCAGCCTCCGAAGGAATAAACTATAGTGTAAATACACAAATAGGAGGGAAAGAGAAGGAAATAACTTTGTCATAACCATCATCCATCTCCCTCTGCTCTTTCTAATTGTGCTTGGAAACTGATTCTGTTCAACTAATCTGAAAAGAAGATTGAACTCTGAACATTATCTGAAGAGAGTTTGCTCTGATCTTTATTTTAGAGACTCTGAATTCAGAATCAAGACAGGAAAGGTGAAATGGCCGACATTAATTTACAAAACAGGAAACAAAAAAATATTTTTTCCAAGTGAACATAAAAGCATGTTCACACAGAGATGCTGATTTTTTTCCCCATTTTATTTATTACTTTTATCCCAAATTATGATATGTATTTTACAAGCATTACATGTATATCTGAGTGAAAACTCTCTTCTATAATACAAATAAATAATTGACTTTTTCTGGCAAATGTGTTTAGGTTTCTTTTTTCATTGCTTATGGATATTCTTTAAGCACAATGAGCATGTGCTTACCATACTAGTGGCTCTGCAACATTTGATATTTTTTTCTGGTACAGACAAGTCGATAGGGTTAAAAGATCAGTGGGTTCATAACTATGCATCTTCATAATGATGAGTAGGGAAAGGCATCACTGTGTTTCTGTGAGACATGCGGTAGGTAATCTGTATTTGCTCTTTAAAAGACAGGGCTAGATGAGCTTTGCTCAGAAAAAGCTAAACACAGAGGACACAGAAATCGATCAGGACTTGATGCTAATGCACAATTATAGAGGAGCAATGTAAGAAGCAATAGGTTTTATTTCAGTAAATTGTAATGAGCAGAGGGGGAATTATTTGATTTAGCCAGCTCACACACTGACATAAATGACACTTTAAGCGATTTATGTACTTTTATCGTTATGTATAATATATAGCTTTAGTGTGACAGATCACCTTGTGCTATTTGTATCATTTCTGTTTTTCTGTCTTTATATAGAGAAAACATTCATTCGTACTGGCTTTGAGTACTGACTGTAATTGCATAACAGGGTTTCAGACATTGTGTCATTAAATCTTTGCTTACATACATTGTTGTTGCATTGTAAGTGCTCATTATAGAATTTTTGCTTTTACTTTGGCTATAAAATATGTTTTTTTTCATGTACCGAGCACATATATTTTAAAAGACTGTAGATTTAGTGTAACACATGGTAACAGGTAACAGTGGAGACAGGACTGGACAATTGATGGTGCAAATGATAGTTTCCTCAAGGTTTTCGTTTTGAAGTTCATAAATCCCCTTGGGGAATGCAGGTTTGAATTAAATGATTTAATGGCTGTTTTTTATTTGTCATTCACCTAGATACATATGGCTGATAGTTCCTCTGTGAAAACACAGTGACATGTATTATGGTTTTAATCATCATTCACTCATGCAGCAATTAGACTTGAACATGTTGACTCCCAGATGTTACAAACTAATGAGAGGTGTTTGTTAACGCTTCAGAAATACAGTGTGTGTTTTAGTAAACAGAAACCATTACAATTATGATTTATGAACATCTAGCAGTAAATCATATACCAGATGGAGCAAAAAGCAGTTAGTACTGTATGTGGCCTTCATTTTAAGCCTAACAGACCCTGCATTATTGTTTCGAAACAGAAACAGAGACTAATGTTGCATACAGTACAGACTATAGTTTTTCTGGGTGAAAGTTGTTTTCTGTTGGTATTTGTGATCCAACATAAATTGAAAAGAAGGAATTTAGTTAAAGATGGCTTGCATAGATCCAGTATTGTTTTGTCCAGGATTATTGTCACGGATGTCGGAGGGGACGAACCGTGGAATGGCAGGAGAGCGGAAAAAGACCCTATGTGTAGCGGTGGGACGGGGGTTAGCCCGGGCTCAGCTGTTCAGGAAATGCCATATAGAAACCTATGCCCTCAGGCCACGGACACGAGGAGCTTCCTGGTGTTAGGCAGGTCTCAGGACATCTGAACCTCAATGCTGAGCGAGAAGCAGAGCAGAAACAGGAAGTAAATAGGCTACACAACAAGACACACCAGAAAGACATGAATAATCACAGGGAATTAGGAATAGAACAGAAGTAGAGTGCCCTCTAGGTGTACTGGGCATGACAGTACCCCTCCCTCCTTCAAGGGTGGCTCCTGAGGCCCAAAAAAAGAGCTGCACAGCACTGGGGGGAGGAAAAACCTCATTTAACTGAAAGGAAACCTCCGGGAGTCCACGGCTGAGAGCTACCCCCTCCTCCGGGATAAAGAAAACCTTTATTGAGTAGAGGAAGGGTGGGCCGGACAGGGCTCTGGAGGAGCAAGACAAAAAAACAGACCGAACAAGCAAAAAATCACGAAAAACAAAAATAAACCCTGACGGAACAGGGGAACAAATAACACATAAGGGCATGGAAGCCCAGACCAGAGGGCATGGGAGCCTGGAGCCAGGGAGACCAGTGGGCGTGGGAGCCCGGGACAGAGACAGCAGTGGGCGTGGGAGCCCAGAACCAGGAGTAAAGAAAAAAAATTCCAAAAGCCAGGGAACAAAAAAAAACGTTCACAGGGTTCAGAGTAGGCTCAGCATTCTGTCACGGATGTCGGAAGGGATGAACCGTGGAATGGCAGGAGAGCGGTAAAAGACCCTATGCATAGCGGTGAGACGGGGGTTAGCCAGGGCTCAGCAGTTCAGGAAATGCCGTATAGAGACCAATGCCCTCAGGGCACGGACAGGAGTGACCTGGTGCTAGGCGGGTCTCAGGACATCCGAACCTCAATGCTACACAACAAGACACACCAGAAAGACATGAATAATCACAGGGAACTAGGAACAGGACAGAACTAGAGCGTCCTCTAGGTGTACTGGGTGTGACAATTAGTTTAAGAACATACACAAAGAAACTCTTTACTTACAGTATATAGAAAATCTTTACTTGCTTATATAGAAACAAGTAAAGGGGTGGAGCAGTGGCACTGTGACTAAGGATCCGCGCCTGTGGCTGGAAGGTTGCTGGTTCAAATTCCGCGGCTGGGGGAGGAATCCTACTCCGTTGGGCCCCTGAGCAAGGCCCTTAGCCCCAGATGTTCAAGGGGTGCCATATAAATGGCTAACCCTGCACTCTGACCCCAAGCTTCTCTGTGCCTGTGTGTGTCTCATGGAGAGCAAGCTGGGGTATGCGAAAAGACAAGTTCCTATTGCAAGAAATTGTATATGGCAATAAAGTGATCAGAAGCAAGTTTTACTAACATTTTATTTTCTATTTTTCAGTTCAGTCCAACAATAAAAAGTAACCAATCTCTACCCCTTGTGTACTCCCCTTCATGTTTTAAAATATTGTAACTTTTGTTTTCCAGCAAATGAAATTCAAAAGTGGTGGTGGAGGCTGATGAGGAAGAGAACAGTCTCCTTGTAGCAGGACTTATCTATCCTATTTGTGCCTTTATATCTGCATACAGTATAGCTGTGAAATGATTTGTGTCACATTGCAAATAGTTATTTGTCTTTTTAAAGTTTGCAGCCTGGTTATTACTTTATTAGCAAACAATGTCAGAAAAAGAAAGCAAATACATGTCATGTTTGGTATTCTTTTTTTATAAGGGTGTATACCAGTGACTTCTATTAATTTGCTTGCATAGCAAACTACTGTAGTATCAAGACCTGATTTTCATAATTGGATTGATATTTCTTATTTAGAAAATTTCTTAATTTGTATCTTATGGCATATTTGTTTTCAGAAGACTTTTGATAAAGTTCCACATTATAAAGTTTGTTAAGTTGTAAGTGTTGAAAGAAATGTGTGTATTTAAATTGAGGGCTGCTCAATGGATATAGAACTGAAAGCACAGATAAGAGGTGAATGCTTAAATTGGGGTGATGCCATTAGAGGAGTGCTACCAGATATTGGGACCGAGATGATTTATATTCTGGTCTAGTTGCTGAACTAAACGAGCTTGCAAATCATATCAAAACAGAAGGAAGAGCAAACACCATCCAAGCAACAGAAGAAATTCAAAAAGATAATGCAGTCAAAATGCTGCACTAAGCAAATGCCTGGAAAAAAACATTGAACAAGTATAGGTAGCTGCATGCAGTTGGAAGAAACATACTGTATAAGATGATATACACTTAGCTTGATGAAGCTACATAAAAAAGGTATTTGTGTTGATAATTTACATTTTCTTGACAAGGGTTTGGTGATCTTATGGAAGGGGGAAGCCATGAATTAGCATATGTACTAATATTTACAGTATACTGTATAATATGTACCGTATATACTGTATTTACGGAGCTGCATACCATTGTTACTTTAACATCAATAATAGACCTACTACCTTTTAATCTAATCATAACTGAGGCAGTGTGTACTGTCAAAGAAAATAGTTTTTTTTTCTCAGAATAATTAGCAAATGTCTTTGATATATTTTATCCTATTGTTGTGCCATGCACAGGTTTTAGGCAGCATAAATCTTCTTACTCATACAGTACATACAGTCATCACACACAACTCTAAATACAATTTCGTCTTTAATGCCACCATGATTTAGAAGACATAGGTAAGTCCTCAATTCTGGATATGACTGTATCATCCAAACAATTGAGAAGAGTCTCTTTTTATATTCTGTCTAGATTATTTTTCCAGGCATTGTAATGTATTGTGACATTTTTGTAATGTACTGTACCTTTCCTACAAGAGTTAAAAAAGACCCTTCTTTGCTTTCCATTCCTCACTATGACTCGTTTGCCTCAGCAACACAAATAAATAAACTGAGCATTTTACTATTAAAACAAAATAGTACCTTGCCCTAGTCACTTACATTTATAAATATTAGTCTGAATTATAATTCTCCTGACAGAGCAGTCAAGTATACTTTTTTTTGTTGCTTTATCAACTTAGGTTCTTTGCAGCTTATTAGACTTTCATTGCTCGTGCCACTCAAAAACTTTTTGCATGCCATTCACGTCACACATGCCAAAAGTGGCCGACACATGCTCTAGACAAGGTGAAGAAGCAACAAAAACTGCAAACAGAAGGTTAGGATACATAGTTATAACAGACTTGAAATCAAGGGATGTTATATTAAATAGCACAATATACTAGTGCAAGCCATCAGCATTTTCCATGGGGAAATTCCTTTTTTCCCCTAGCAGAGCTTCCACCAGTGGCAGCTGGTGAACCATGGAGGTAGGGGTGGCAGAATTACAACAGAGCCAAAAGAGTGGAATTAGTGCATTGAAGCAGAGCCTTAACCTATCTGAGAAGTACTTTTATAACATTCATAGTTTATTCCCTCTGGCAAATGCTTTGTCCTCTAAAAAAATCCATAAGCAATTCTGTTTTTTTCTGTGTCTTTTAAAAAGTCATTTTTAACACACTTAAGCAGCTGCCATATTCTAAGCCCCTTAATCGGTGGAAAAAACCTGTTTGCTGGCATGTACTGTATAACTACAGAAATGTCACATCGTGTCACACAACAGTTCAGAAGGTAGACTCACTGGTTTGGGAGGAAGCTGTAAACATCTGAAGTGTCCCTCTCCTTGCATCCATCTTTTTCTGAAGTGTTATTCTTTCACCCTGTCTTTTTTTCTTGTACTGCAGAGATGTCTACTTCACTAAACTTTGCTTTCCTATTACTGTCACTGAAATGATCAAGGCTTCATAGGGCTCACATTGCTTGACAGTTCTTCACAGGTGTAGACAAGGCTTGACAGGACTTCACAGGGCTGTACCGACTTGAAGCATGCTTGTCTACGATCTACTATTTTTATCTATCCATCTACTGTATGTCTTCTGTCTTCCTCTCATTTGTTGCTTAGAATCGACTGCAATAGATTAAAATTAGAATCTGAATTATTTGAATATAGTGCACAGTAAAATGTAAATTATATTAACATAAAATATTTGATTAAATATGAAATCATGTGTTAATTTGAAAGCAACATTTTAAGCAACATTAAACATAATCTACATAAATAAAAAATCATATGCAGCAAATGTTTGTGAAATTATGAAATTATGTTTGTTTTTAGTACGATTTTTTAAATCATACTGAATCACCCCACCACCATCTCATGCCAGCAATATTCAGAAGTCCTGATGTATTCCTTTTAATGATAGAGGTCTTCCCCAACTTTTTCCATACCTTCTGTCTGAAATACAATGTTCCAAAGCTCAGCTAACATTCACTTTTATATCTTCTGATCCTACAGCCACGAAAGCACACTTCTCTTGACAAGATAAGAAGACTCTTTCAGTGTCATGAGAAGTATGTATGAAGTCTATGGAAAGATGTCCGACTAGAGGAAGCAGGAAGGCTTTCATTCCTTGTCTTAAAAAATATTGTAACAGATATCCTCCTAACTATTTTAGTATTAATCAATTTAACTTAATGATTACTTTAATGTACTTTAATTCATTATACTTTGGTTTTTTAATTTGTTTCATATCTTTAGATCCCCTAAGAAACCACTGGTGATGCAGCCAGGGATGAGTACTGTATAACCTTCTGCTTTCTGACATTATGCTCTCGTCAGTGGATCGAAATCAAATGCTTCAGTGGGGGCTCTCTGTTTCTGAGATCCTGACTGTAACCTTGACGGATGGCTTAACATGAGTCCCCCAACCTCCACCTCTAGTGCCACAGGCTGAACCAACAGGAGGAAATTATTTTGGTGCTTATCCCCCTCTCCAGCTGAGCTACTACCTCATTTATTCTAGAATGTGGATTCACTCTCCTCCTCTTCTGGCATTGCAGGGATGAATCACTATCTTCAGCACAGATGCTATGCATCCAACAGGTCCCATGCAGTCTGACTCAAGTACTGTGAAATCTGCAGATTCTTTCTGTTCTTCTTGCCGAGATGCTGAGCAGCCTACTGACTGTCTTACAGCCTTGGCCTCGTTTTTGCTTTTAGGTCAGAAAGCTGGACTGTTTGCCAACTTAAGCCTCTGGTTTAGAAACTGTGCAGTGTGCCAGCTTGGTGTTACAAACCCAGCTCCACGTAATTCCTCCGCAGTCCCCTTAAGAAAGCGTAGAGCTCGTTTAGACAGTTAACCAATCACCTCACCTGTTTAGCACCACACCTCCAACTTTTTCATATTTTAGGAACTTCCGGCTCTTCACTCACTGCTCAGTATTGGGTCTCCTGTCTCAGAGCTACCTGTGTGTTTATTATTTGGTACTTAATTTTTCTGGCCTCAGACTCACCTTTTCCTGACTTCCTTGTGGATTTCGGCTCTTGGTTTTGGCGATTGTGTTTCTCTCCTGTTTTGGTACTTGAACCCCTTGACTTGGATTAGCGACTACGACTCGTGGTAGTCTCTCTTACCATTTCTGTTGATCTATTTTGGTACTTCGCCCAGGATGCCCTTTATTCTCATCACACGCGCTCTCTACAGAGCTTAACACTTGGTCTTAGATTTTTGTGAGTTCTCTTGTATCCACTTCAGATACACCGTGATCTAAAGGTGCTACATCTCTTGTAGTCTTCACTATGTCAAATTAGCAGACCTATCACACAGCCCTGGATATGCTCATATCTTCTGCCTACCTCTGGGTACCACTTGGATTCTGGGAACCTCCTTGTTATTGCCTCTGCCAGTGGTTCCTGGTTCTCATCTGCACCTCTTAGTCACATCTTCCACTGAGTCTGCCAGCTAAAGCCGAGGCTAAGATGCTCCATCTTTCTTACCCTTTCACACATATAGTACAATAGTATTTAAAATTGTTCACGAGGGCTCAGAAGTATCATTCTGAGAGGTATACAGTATCTAAAGAAGGTATACCTGAAATCTCAATGGATTTCATTTGGTCTGTAGTCTGATTCTTCCCAGGACGAAGATTCCAAGGTCACTGTTTGTAATCCAAAGAAAGATCCACCATTGACTGATCTGGAGGTTTGGACCCAGTACTATAGTGCCTTTTCTGATACCAACTCAGGTAATCATCAGCTGTTATGTGGCACCTCAAAAGCTATTACCAACACATCTCTCTGCAGCTGAACTGGCCTTCTGACATTTCCAACCAAGTGACTGCAAACAGTCTGAGTCAGGATTTAATCTTTTCTCCAAGACACCAGTCTGAGAGAGTGAGTCAGTAAAGTATAAAATTCTGGCCAAAATATTGTTTCTGAAAGAGAAGAACAGAAACCCAGTTATTTTCACCAGATCAATGAAATAAGAAAGTTTGACTCTTTTTATTGACATCCTGAATATGCAAACATATTTAACACCAATTTATAGCCGGGACAAACCAAGTTCTCCCAACTGTCTACCATGTGGCTGGACCCAAGACAACAACTTTTCACAGAGTGTTTTAAGTACTACTTTTAAAGACAGTCGTCAGTGCAATGCTGCTTCCTTGCAGGGCTGCCCCCAATGTTAGGCAAATAACTCTCTGTCTCTTCTCTCTGCATTGGGACACCCTACACAGAGAAAGCAGCTTCCAAGTAAGGCCATGTACCAATTCAGCCAGCTCCGTCTTCTCAGCAGGAAGTTTAACCACATCAAGGACATTTGGCTGACTGATCTTTGAGTATAAAACTTATTTTTTTCACATTTTAATTCTTGAGAGTTGAACTATTAACACTTTTGATGTTAACTTCACGATAGTAAATGTATATTTATTTGTATCTGAGAATGTGAATGTGATGTAAGTATATAAGACTGATAAAACCTACAAGGTAGACAATTATACACGATAACAGATGTATTTTAACTCTGAAGTTAACTTTATCCTTGTAATCCCTGAGTTTGTTTCACAGGCATATTCTAATACTGGCGGCTGGAGGATGAGAAACAGCTGTGAAGGCTCTTAAAAACATACTGAACTCTCCCCGAAGGGATGAGAAGGGCAAAGCTCCGGAAGGGGAGGAACTTCCACCGGCAGTCCCAGAGGGGATTGTACCCGATTGTACCCGAGCATAAGGCCGTAGTTTTTCTTCTATTTATTTTCTTTTTGCCTGTCCCATCATGTATCTCTGCTGGGGCAGACTGACCTTTTTCACACATCAAGTTTTTATTTTGTTTTGGCTTTGCACTCCTTGCTCTTTCAGATTGGACCCTATTAAATAGGGTAAATCCAGTCTGGTGACTGCTGTGCTGAGCGGTTCTTTTTCCCAGGCTGGAACCTGTTAAATAGTGAAAGCCCAGCCTGGATGTGTCAGTGCCCAGTGGTGCTTTTTTCTTTTTTCTTTTTGTTCTTGTTTTTGCCTTTTTTGTGTTATTTTCAGTTCTCGCTAACCTCACACCAGCACCTCTGTCCCTCAGTCGGGGCATGGACTAAATACCAGTGTTTGCCACGGCTCCTCCCACTCCCACAATGTTACATATCAATAAAATGAATATTGTATATTTAAAATCCATACTGTATGTGAGGCTGTAAGTTACAGTGTTTGATTGATCCCTAAAAGTAGCCAGATACTCTCACAATTTGTTGTTAGAATTTCTGATTGTTACAGTAAATTTAAACCAATGCAACCCTTAATTCACTACTGTAAAGAAAACAAAATCATCAAAAAGGACAATGTAAGAGAGAATAGAGACATTTTTTAATAATTGATGCCCATTAAAGTTATTTGGAATAAGGCTTATTCAAATGATGTACAGAAAGACATTATGAAACCCTATGCTAATCAGTTTGCCCCTATTTTTAAAAATATTTTAATCTATCCCTTAAGCAGGCAATGGTACAGTACTGCTTTAAAATGGCTACTATAATACCAATACCTAAGAAATCCATTATGAACTCCCTCAATGACTACAGACTGGTAAAAGCCTTGACAGGCATTTGTCTAACATGTGTTTGAACCTATGCCAGTTTGCCTATAGAGCAAAGAATGGATGACATAGTCTCTATGGGGCTCCATGATATACTATATTTCAACATCTAAAATCACCCAGCATGTATGTCCAGATTATTTTTTATTGATTACACTTCTGGTTTTATCACAATCATCCTTTTCAAGCTTTTTCGATAAACTACTGTAGTAGAGATGGGCTTTCACCAGATTGTGTATTATTTCCTACTGGATTTTCTTTTTGATAGTAAGCAGGTGGTGAAACTAAAGGACACCATCTATGCCTATTACCCTAAGCACAGGTGCTCCTCAATGTTTTGTCTCATTACCTTTCCTTTATTCATTGTATACAATTCACTCTATTTCAGACTCAGACTCACTTTTGCTGATGATGCTACTCTTGTAAGGGTCAGCACAAACAACAGTGAGTTTGTATACAGGAAGTAGTAGCTGAATTAGTTGAATGATGTAGCCTAAATAACTTGGAACGTAATACTAATGAAACAAAATAACATGTGGTAGACTTTAAGCAAGGCAAGGGAGTTTTCTCACCTCTATACAATGATCAGGTTGCAGAGGTGGTGGGTAATTTTAAATTCCTGGGTACCACCATCTCTAATACTTTATGATAGGTGGTCAATACATCCACTATGGTTTGGAAAGCTCACCAAAGCCTGTTCTTTCTGAGACAGTTAAAGAAGTTTGAAATGTTGCTGAGAGTATTGTGACCCTTTCCATCACTGCATGGTATGGTAACACTTCTGCCTGAGACAAGAAGCAGCTAGAGAGGTGCAACGGGGAGGCCAGAGGCCAGTATGGGACTGTAGAAGGGGGTTGAACTGCCATAGTTCAGACACATTCCTCACATTCTCATAAAGAATCACTCAGGAAGTGGGCACACCTGGGGACACCAGTTCTCTATAAGAGCACTCACTGAGGAGACAGAGGTTGTCCAACCAGACCCTCACAATCACTTTGGACAGAAATTGCATGATAGAGTAAAATTCTTTGGTGGGGGGAAGCAAAGTTAAGACTTATTTAGTGGCAGCCTCAATCATTGTTGTGCCAGTCCACCGGTAAGAAAGAAGATGAATGAGAGGAAACTGGACTAAATGGGACCAAATGGGTGACGCATTTCCATAGCTACTCATTTCTTAAGTGTAGATAAATCGGCACAACAAAAAAATACACTACATGCACAATGAAAATACACAACGAGAGGATACAGTAGATGGAGGTACTGAATACAATAGGAACAAAGGGGTATATAACAGAACCGGTTAAGTAAATGCCCTTCTGACATTTGACAAGTGAGTCAAATGTCAAGTCTGAATCAAATAATACCCCCAAGTTTTTCAATTTTGTTTGAAACTCAAGTACAGTACCACCCACAGATAACATTACTAACATTACTTCACTGGCTTTAAATAGTTGATGGTTGGAGTTCTGAAAAGCATGACTTTAGTCTTGTTGCAGTTTTAAATAAAGGAATTTTTTATTCATCCATGTTTTTATGTCAGAGATGCAATTAGAATGGAGACAGTCACTTCAGTGTCAGGTTTTGCATGGCAGTCGATTTGAGTATCATCAGCATAGAAATGATCATTTAGGCCATGTGATCTTAATAGCTAGCCAAGTGGGAACATGTAAGTTCTGAATAGCAGGGGGCCTAGTACTGAGCCCTGAGGAACACCACACTTAAGTCCAACTTCAGAACTGAAACCACCAAGAGAGACAATGTTATGGTGATCAGAAAGGTACGACTTGAATCATTTAATGCAGTTGGAAACTGCAAACATTCTCAAGATGAGACAATAAGATATTATGGTTAATAGGGCCAAAAGCAACAGTGAGATCAATGTGAGTGAGATCAAGGAGAATAAGGATAGAAAGAGAAGCAGAAACAGAAGCCAGAACATCATTAGTGTCTTTAACCAGGGCAGTTTTCTGTATGTGCTGTGTAGCTGTCTGAAGCCAGACTAGAGGGGTTCGAAAAGGTTATTTGCAATGAAATGGTTACTTAAATGAATTGTTACAGGACATTTCAATTTGTTTTTTAAGAGGGTAATTAGGACATAGGAAGATAATTATTTAGGTTGTCCAGAGCTGCATTTGTTTTTGTTGTTTTTGGAACAGGGGTAACTGCAGTTGTTTTTAAAGGCTGTTGGTACCATACCAGTGCTCAGGGACTCATTTATTATGTTTAGGACAAGAGATAGAGAACAGAGAGTGGCGAAATATGACTGAAATAAAGTCGTTTGAATGGGATCTAATGGTGGATTTCACGTGCAATACCTATTTACTAAGGCATAGGCATGCAGTGTCAAGTAGAGAGAAGACAGAGAGAAAGAAACCAGCAAAACGTAATGTATGTATTATCTCTCCTTTTACTGAAGTCCAAAGGTTGAGTGTTACAGCTCTTTGGGCTGTTAGCACCTTTTTCTAAAGCTCTGTCAGTTACCAAGGCAGTTAATAGAAAATTATATGCAGTATTCTGTAACACTCTCCTTCTCAAAAAACATTCTACATTTCTCTGAGTTTTGATAGGTAATCTCTATAAATAACACATTTCCTATCTCTGTGTGAACACCTGAAAAAAAGCTGTTTTCAATAGTGCTGTATTTTGAAAGATGCATTTCTTAAATAAGTAACAAAATTATTTTTATGTTGCAAAATTATTTTCATATTGAATAACTTTAAAAAGTTATTCATTTGAAATATATTTAATAAGTCACAAACCTGAAGAAGGCTCTAACTGTTTTTTTCATTCCATTTTTCAGAGTGGAAATAACCTCAGCATGCTTCACAGCCGGCACGATAATAGAGAATCACACTCGACAAATCTAAAAATTGGTTAAAATGGTTTTGGTAATATTTTAGGGGATGCAGGTACATTAATTGCATTACACATTATTTATAATTATGAATTGGTAAGGAGCTTGCAGTATATGAAAGGGAAGCCTTCATTCTGTTACATTTGCAGCTAGTGATTAGGATAACTCATTAATGGATACCTCATTAAAGCCCTGTAAATATATAAAAAGTTATAAGGAATTTAAAAATTGAATCGCAGTTCCTAAGCTGAAGTGTTACCAATATTGTTGATTATCTTGGGAAATATACCATTTAATGGATTTAGAACAGCAAAGTTGATAGAGATTTGTATGTCCAGGTACTGTATGGTTTTTCCCAGGTTTTCCAATTGCTTTTGTTCCAGTTCGCAATCACCTTGATATAATCATGGAAGGCAAAGTGTACTAATTGTCTAGGAAATCATTTGTTAAATACTTGGTTATTCCTTGCTCTTCCTTGCATACTTCCTCATTGAAGTAAATGACAAATTATACGAAGATCAGGAGGAGGAAGGAGGTATGCTTTAATGTCCTACAGAATAATTTACAGCTTGAAGTACTGTACTATGCAACAGATTGCTAAAATCTTTCAAGTAAAGGTTGAAAGCCGAAGATCTTGAAAATGTATGAGTAAGCCTCGTTGATGAACATGCAGATGGGAGATTTTTAAGGAGTAACACGCTTAGTCAACAGTGAGAATAAGATCACAGATGGGAGTTCATAAAAGGGCAGCCAACTATTTAACTGCCTGTAAATTTGTTGAGGTTACAAATTGACTCAGGGAGGTGAACGCTTACATAATCAATATATTTTAGCTTTGGATTTTTCTTTGCAGTCTTTTTTGACACTTAGTTTTTTCAACCATAAAAGTATTTACTTGGATCATGCAAAGTTTGATTGAAGATATTCACTAAAAGCATATGTCATTTGTAGTTCAACAAAATGGGACACAGATAGAAGTGTTGTAATGCCTTCTGCATGGCAAAATTAATTTTAATGCAAAGGCGGTGTAATCCTTGCTTTGAATCTCATTCACTTTAGAGACTGTTATTATAAAAGGTCCATACTACTAATGTGCAAGTCAGTCAATTTTGAAAGACATATTCAAAGAGGAGAAGGCTGAAATTTCTACAGTACATTTTAATGGAATAAATACCATATGGAATGTTACTACCATTAGCACAAACACTGAATCTTGTCCAACATACAGAATTGACAAACTATTGGTTGTGTATACAGTGTAATGAACAGTTCTTTCAGACCCTATGCGGACGACACGATCCAGGGAAAAGTGAAGAAATATGGGGAAAAGATCATGCAGGATATGGGGATGAAAACAAGGGGCGTGTCCTTGGTGCGCTGGTGTTCGGGGGAGGTGTGGCCGAGGCAAACAATCCGGGAGAAAATCCAAAGGGGAATCCAAACGAAAGCAAAAGTCCAAAACCGGGCAGTCAAGCCGAGAACAGACAGGTTAAAAACAGGAACCGGCGGGGGGAACGGAAACAGGAACAGAAACTTAAAAACATGACGGAGCCAGGCGAATACAGGTCCTGGGCTTGTACGATATGAGAATCAAATGCAGAGCCCCGAATAAAGTGAGCTCCTGGCTTTTAAGGAGAACTGAAAGGGGGTTAGAACAGGGAGCAGGTGCGGGCGATGAGTGGAAAACAAGGAAGGGCTGGAGCGTCCTTAAGAGGAGGGGTCTACGAACATGACATACAGTATAAGTAGATCCCCAGCGCCTCTACAATGATTTATGCTGTCTCTGTAAGGACCACTGTGAAAATTCCACACTTGCTCACGTTCATTTACAATGTAGAGCAGAAGATACGTAAGTAATGGTACACTTTCAAGTAAGGTCTCTCAGCAGTGACATGCTTGATTGTGGTTGTCAGGATAGAAACATATACACAGTTATATACATAACACACAGTTATAAACATATAAACAGTATACATTTGTAAATATTTCACAACCTATAAGTATTAATTCTGGGGAAAGAATACAGCTTTTTCCACTGGGTATGGTATCCATTTGACTTTTAAAGTTTGAAATGTTTTTGCAAAAGGCATTGCATGTTTTTATAGTAAAATGAGCATTGTAGGTTTCAAATTTATTCCCTGTTTTACTTTATCCAAAATGTAAAATCCTCCTCATATGTCACTTTATTTTTCCCAACATTCCCAACTATTTTTCCAAGGTAAGCTTGGTAGAAATGATGCTGGTTTCTAAAGTCAATAACTGAGCCTGGCATGATGTGTGTGAAATTGCAAAAAGAAATGGGGTCCTGTCAAGGGATAAACATGGAATGTGTTTCTTATTACAGAAGAGAAGCATCTGATTCATCCATGAAAGAAGATGAGATGAGACAAAGAATAACAAAGAGACAAAGAGATGAGATAAAGAATAAGTAATGATACCATAAGATATTGCATTCCCCGCTAACTAATGATATTTTGTTCAATAATGTGAATTGCATAGAGCCCATACCCTATAAATGACATTAAATTCATTTGTTTGTTTTAGAATGCACTGTTGCTTTGTCAGCAGGACTGTCTATTCAATTGAACATGAAAACAAGGCTTTAGTGCCTAATGTTCATTAAACAGAGTGACAGAACGACAATAAAGAAAGAAAGTGCCAACCAGAATGCTTTCAGATTCTGCTTCTAACAATTGGCTCCATCATTAAATGTAATTGTAATCATAGTAGTTAACATGAATGATTTGACTAAAGCATATTAGTGAACAATGTCTTATATAATTGCTTGTTTTCCTCTTACCCAGTTGGTTAATGCTTCACTTTTGCCCCATATTCTTTGGGGCACAGTGGTCAGCATTGGTGGCCTGCCATGCTTGGGCCCTGGGTTTAGTTCCAGAAATGGGGTGCTATCTACAGTATATGAAATTTGTATGTTCACATGGTTTCTTCCTGGTGCTTCGCTTCACATCAGTTATTTATATATATAAAACATACTGGTATCTTAACTGGCTTTTGGCAAAACTGGCCCTAGGCATGAGTGTGTGCATACAGTATCTCCCCTATGATGGACCAATATCCCGTCCAGGGTGTACCCTGCCTTACACTCATTGCTTGCTGAGATAGCCTCTGACTCCCCCGTGACCCTGAATAAGAAAGGGAGTTACAGAATGGATGGATGGAATTATAAACCTGGTGTGGCAGCCTACCCCATGAGAGGACTGGAATGACCAAGAGGCTGCCAGTAGAGAAAACTCCACCATTCAGATGATCACATGCATCACCTTTGTTAATGGGCCTTATCTGGTACACTAGTGGATGTTGATTTAAGTGGAATATGAACATTTTCACATGGAATTTTCTTGTTAAAGGGTGCATCACAAATAAAGCTTAAGGTCTATGAAAAAGGATTTTATAGTAGTGCTTTGGGAACTTCTAGCTAGAAGGCTTTCAGATTGAGAATCTTCCTAGCTTTTTTTTATTGAGCAATTTATTAAGCAACATAAAATCTGGGCATTTGATCCCCGACTGTGAAGAGGCAGAGTTTTCATGTGAGGAGATTCCAAAGACAGGGATCCTTCATATTAGTTATATTTGTTCAGTTCTGTGAATCGTGCTGATTATGGAATCACATGCAGGTGTGGATGCCTTTAGGTATTTAAGAAATATAAGATTAGGGCTGAAGAATAATGTCTTTGTTTATACTTTCCTATATACTGTACAGTATATTTTATAGTGGTTTGGGATAACAGAAAATAAATTGGGTAACACAAGCTGCTGCAATAATGTCACTTGTATCCTGAGGATCTAATAAATTACTTACTTCAGAATTCAATTTACAAAGCCTGAGACCTCAAGGCAGAACTAGCCTATAACAAACCCCAGCTACAAAGAAATAAATTAATTCCATTTTAAAATTCTGTTCCAAGCACACTTTTAATATTATGGTTATGTTACAGTACATAATGTTCAACATAAATGGAAAAAAGACATTAAAACCAATAAAATGGTTTGCATGAAGGTAGTTTTTAAAAGATTGTAGGCTTAGTCATTTTATAACCAAACAAGAATGGAACAGTACGCTATATTTAAGGTAAACAAGTTAAAGTATGTATGTGTTCTGATTGCCAGACCCCAACATTGTTGTTAAGTGTAGTAATACTGTAAATCTTCAAAACTTATATGCCATGCGTTAAGTTGTTTTTTTTTCTGGACTTTCAGAGCTCTTTTTGATGTATTTTAGTAAAGCAAGTGCTTCAGTTATCATATGAAGACCTATAGTATGCCAGACCTAGACAAGAAAAATGTACGTACAGTACAGTAGCTGCCCAAGAGCCTGGCAACTTAAAAAACATCTAAAACACATTCTGATGCAATATGGAGTTGTTAAACAGAAGTTCTGGAGGAGGTCAAAAGCTGCTCTCTTAAGCATAAATATCTTCAACACACTTTGCAAACATGTTTTCTCTAACCCATATCTCTACTCCATCTTCTTCTTTGCAGTGGCTCCCCGGCTTATTCCTCACAGGCCTTGTAAGGGAGGTCTTGTCAGCCTCGACCTTATGCCTGCCAGACTGCCATTTCCTCAGCCAGGTGATTCATGCCAAAGTTTAATACTTTATATAAATTTCAGTATCTCATTAAATTCTCACATTAACTAGAGTTTGACTGAACAACTAAAATGACTTTGAAACAGTATTGTCTATATCATTAAATGGCAATAGTAAATAAGAATTTGACTATTCTAGTGTAAACATCAAATGTTCTGAGGTAGGGGAAGGTGGCTTTGTGAGAGTCTCCATCTTGGATCAAAACCCAGGCCCTGTGGTGTGGCCCTGATTCAAGTTTGCCACCTGTTAATTGAAATAAAACCTGCAATATGAGGCACAGCTGGTCTGAATGAGTCACTGGAACTCAGAGTGAGTATAATTCCACATGAAGGAAGGGAGCTGTTGGGACAGAATTTACACTGCTCTGGGCTTCCTCTGAGGTACATACAAACCTAAAAAGAGGCTTATAAGCACCTAGGGAGAAAGGGGTTTCATTCTGTGAGTAGGCTTCATCCTTGAAGAAAATGAGAGTTCCAGAGGGGAGTTCCCATTCGTAACGGACTGGGTGAGCTTACAGGTCACAGACATATATTCTTTAAAAAAAAACATCTGAAAGATTCTTGAAAACTTCAAATAATTGAATTAAGTTACTAAAAGCCCGAAATTACTGTTAGTGAATAGTCAAAGTTCCTCCTCATTTAAAAGAATGAGGTTTTCTGTTACTTTGCTTCTTAGTTCCTGTTTATCTTACTTGGAGTTCCATGATAAAGGAGACATTCCTCATTGAATACAAAGTTCAGACTTCACTTTAATATATGCCCTCTTGTAATAATTTTAATGAATGTCAAGATGAAACTCAATCCATCAAGGAAAAAATCGGAAATGATCATTTGGAGGGCACCGAAACCTGAAAAAGGTCACTTTGTTGACTGGCGCTGAGTAGTAACTGTATTACCACATAGAAAAGGAGGACACGAAATCCAGCAATATAACTTTTTAGACTTTTTTCTTCTGAAAAAGAAGACTTTATTGATAATGACAAGCATGAATTTTACTGTGGTTGAAATGTATTAGCATTGAAAGAGTCCTTGTCCCTCAACTGAATATTAATTAAAGTCAAGCAGACTATCCCATATGCATGCACAAGAACCCAGCAGAACCATAATTCTGGATTTACTGATAAGGGGAATCTATGCTTTAACCTATTTATTGACTTACAGGATATTGATATGCATTTTAAGAGAGAGGATATAACATCACTGGTGTTGTACCTCATTTAGTCCTGCAAAACTATTTTGTAATAGTACGTACAGTTTTCTCTCAATCAGAAGGCAGATGCAAGCTTTCAAAATGTATGGAGACAAAAGGAACATATGGAATTCTGAGAAACGCCAGTGGATGGTGGAGTGTATACTGCTGGTTTTTATGAATAGGGCGCCTTAAAGCTTGTTGGGGAATCTAAAATTAAATAAGTTATTGTGGGTGGTTGGGTGGGTGGATGGAAGGAAGCAGATGAAATTTAAGCATCGTGTAATCATAATTATCCCTCACAAAGTAGTATCTGGTCAGAATATTGCAAGGATTGTCACCGTTTCACATCACTGAGTACTGACTACAATCAACAGTTACTGGAAACATGCCATGCTTGCAGAAGAAATAGGAAACCACCTCAAAGAAAATAGTGACTGCATGCTCAAAAAATGATTATTTTTTCCTAAACAGCAATGTTTTCAAATTCCCATAAACTGCTCCACATTAAAGCCAGCAGCATAGAGATGTCAATAAAAGGCTGACATGACAGATTTGCATCTAAAAAATTCTACAGTATGAGGATACAATGGGAAGCAGATAGAAAAGGTAGTAAACTTTATGGAAGTAAACCATAAAACGCAAGTGTTGTGGGTAGGCAATGTTCCATTTTTTTAGACAAAAGAAGAAACAGAACTTGAGAATACACCAATCTATTTTCTAACCACTTCCTGCAGTATAGCATCATAGTGGAGCCAGAACCTATTCTGGCAAACAATGGGAACAAGGCATGAATGCACCCTCGACCAGACACCAGTCCATCACACGGCAGGCACAAACACAGACCCTCACACACTCACACCAGGGCTAGTTTTCCCAGAAGCCAATTAACCTACCAGTATGTCTTTGGACTGTGGTTTCAACCCCTGCCAACACAGGGATAACATTTGTTCTCCATACACATACAATATAATTACAGCAAATTCTTTCCAGCAAATCGTGCAGATGGTGGCATGAAAGGTTGAACTTTTCAGTACAGACATTGACGTAAATATGGAATATACATGTAAACGATACTGTTACATTATTCAAAACTATACAACAAGCTCATAAATTCACTCTAAATTCACAGACAGAATAAATTGAAATGAGTTACAACCAGAAAGAAAAATAACTGGTTTTGAAACTGATGAGCTGATTTTTCCTGTACCCTAATCTTAATCTTAGCGGTATGGGATTTGTTCACCAAGAAAGCAAACAAAGAGAGCATCCAGCATATACAGCATACATTTGAATAGACAGAACCAATGTGAAAATGAGATATGCTGCTGAAACTATCTATCTGCAACCATAGTTCTATAAGATCTGTGGAGCTTGCTGTAAATTCCAGCAAAAAAATCCATCTGGTGTCCTTCTAATCAAGTTAAGAACTATACATTTTTTCGCAATCATTTTAATGAGTCCTGCTATTGATTGTAGTTATAGACTTTTGTTTAGCCCATCAGTAATATTATGTATGATGTTTAAATTGTTTTGCTCATAGTTTTAATATTGATATTGTATCTTCTTGAATCTAGGGTGAAAAGGACACTGTGCCTTCGGTTCTTTCAGAGCTGCTTTAGGTTTATGAATTCCAAGTTGAAAAGTATTTATTGAAAATGTCTGCTGGACCACTGGAAGGCTGAAGCAAGTTGTAAGTCACAGACGGATCTAACGGTTATCTTGCCAGAAACATCTGAAACAACTTAATCGAATTCAGCCTCCCTTAACTGATACTGTATTTTTTCTGCTGGTCTCTGTTTAAAAAGAAAAGACAAGTAAACAAAATCTATATTACATCGACTGAGTGGATATTTGAATAAAAGTCTGGGGTATCCTATCCAGTCTTGAAGTTAAAAGCCTAGGTAGCCAAGCCTCTGTGGAAATAAATGATTTCACAGTCAATATCCATCTTTGGCTCACATGTGTTCAAATTCTCCAGGTTCTGTGACACTTGTCACTTTAAAACATACAGCATGATATACTTGGAGGTGCTGAGATTATGATACTATCTAATGAACAGATCCAAAATCCAATAAAACAAATCAATGTGGGCAGCCTACAAAATTAATATATGTTCTTAAGTACTGTGCTTATACTGGTGGAAGCATGAGAACTAGCTGTATATGTGAGCATGATGCAAAAAGTAGCTTTATGTAGCTTTATGAAAAATGCTGTGTATAAATTAAAACCATTAATCATGAACAATCTTCTTTATAAGAATATTCTCCCCATAAACCACTTACATCTACTGTAGTTAGCATCTGTGGTAATACCTGTTAAAAGAACAGGTGTGGTGCATATAATTGAAATGCTGCTAAACATAAATTACTGTATATGTAAATGACATATTTCAAAAGAACATCACTAATGGTTCTTTGGAAGTACGTTGTAACAGTAAAGCACATTATAGCATATGCCAATCCGATTGTTTTGAAGGTTTCCAGAAACCAAAAGGAAAATCATTCCTCAAATATAACGAAACAACATGGTACTGAAGATTAATTTTAAGTTCATAAAAAATCAAAGCACATTTGGTCATCAGTCTCTTGATACCAATTAAAGCTGATCCGGTGAAAATTTAACTGACCTTCATCATGACCGGGGCAAACTACCCACGGTCATACTGGTCATTTCAAAAGAAGGCATCAGTCTTCTTTGCTCAAAAAGTTTTAAACCCTTTTATTGCCATTTTATGACATACTCAGAAACATTATCAATAAGGATTTCAAATAAAAAAAACAAGTTAATGAAAACACATTTAAATATATAAATAATATCAGTGTCCATACTTATTGACCATATAATTTAGAACAGTGATAATGACCTAAATTGCATTCATATATTAGTATCTTTTGAAATTTTTAACACTGAATGTACAGTATTCACCTTTAATAGGTGAATGCCTCATGATCAGTCACTTGTTTTATTTAACAGTGTTTAAATTGTCACAACTCTGGCTTTGCTTACTGTACATAGTCATTTTCCTTTCCTCTAAAATGTTATCTTTTGTGCAGTAAAAATAGTCTAGTTACTGTACCTTTAGGCATTTGGATGCAAGTCTCTAATTTTCCTGGGAAACTCCTGCTTTTTCCTAAATGCAGTGCAATTGAGGTAAAGGGGAGGACAATAAAGTGGAAATGTCTCAGGAGAGATACAGTGACAACAATAGGTTTTTGAACCCTCTATGTTGGTCTGTTTTCACCTATATTTTAGACCTAAAACATAAAAAGATTTTGATAAAAGATTATGATAACCTCTTAAAAGTATGACATAAGATATATTTAGATAATTTAATTAACAAAATGACCCAACAGTAAATATCCTTGTGTGAATAAGTAAGTAAATACTGTATGTAAACCCTTTGATTCAGTATTTGGGGGAATCTGCTTGACAAGTAATTACTTAAACTAGACATTTTCTGTAACTGTCTATCTGTCTCTCACATTGTTTATTTAAGAACTGTGGCACATTGTTCATTCCAGACTGCTCCCTTCAGTTCCAGCCATTACATTTCATTGGGGTTTATGCTCAGGCTTTGACTTGCCCAATTAAAAATGTGACATTTCCTCTTCAGTAAGTATTTTCTAGAATTGTTTCTACAGTATATTTAGGATTATTAGCTTGTTGCATACAGTAACTCACTTTACTCTCAGCTTCAGCTGACAAAAGGATGGCCTAACAATCTCTTTCAGACCGTATTCATACAATGCCAAATTCATGGTCCTTTCAGTGATGGCAAGCCATCCGGGTCCTGAGGCAGAAAACCGTGATACTCCCACCACCATGTTTCACAGCGAGAATGAGGTTCTTCTGTTTGAAACCATTGTTTAGTTTTTGCCAAACAAAACCTTTCTCATTGTGGTTAAATTTTCAACTGTTGACTCATCTGTCCAGAAAAGTCTCCACTTTTAATATCCCTTGATTTTAATTTTACAATTTTAATTATGTAGCCTGTTTATATACACAGCATATATTCTGTTTGCCTTTTTCTCCCCCTCATTGTCTACAAAATGTAAAAACATCCACATAAATACATCTCTCAATATGTAGCTTCTTTGAGCACAATATGTCCCATATTATATATTTAATTTATGGTTTTGCTACTAGTATGCAACCAAATACACTTGTCTATATTAAATATCCATTGTTTAATCACTTCTTCCATTTCAGGATTGCAGGGGAGATGGAGCATATCTAGGTTAACAATGGATGCAAGGCAGGATACACCATGGACAAGACGCCAGTGCATCGTAGACACACACACACTCATATCTCGGGCTAATTTTTCCAAAGGCCAGTTAGCCCACACAAACCTGAGGAGAACATGCAAACTCCACACAGGTAGCACCCCAGGTCCAGAATTAAACCAAGGGCCCCAGGGCTGATAGGCAGCAATGCTAGCCACTGCACCACCATGCCAACCACTTTATTAGTTAACTTAATTTCTGTAGTTTTTCAACAATACAGAGTTTAAACTATTTTTGTGCAACTGTCATTTATTTATAAAACATTAAGAAATGTTAAGCATTGTTTTGTAAAATCCTATTGAGACAATTAGGCATAATGTAGGAAATATTACCAATAATTTTGGAAAATACTTGTTAATGGTGGAGGTGAAGTGGTGAGTTATGCCAGGACCTGCATTAGTGCCACATAAAAAGAGACTTGCATGATCAATATTTGAAGGGTGCATCAAAGTGTACAGTATATGTGAAAGACTGACAGCAAAAAATTAAATATGAGCTGAGTCAATAAAGATATTTTATTTCCTTGAAATTGAGTTTTTAGCAGACCATAAATCTGAACTTAAACCTAATCAAAAATTTTAAATAGCACACATAAACAAGTGTTGACATATTTACAGTATGTGTTTATGACACATGATTAGATTCAAGATGGTGGCTGTCAGACTTGCCGCAGTGCAAACTTTGTTTTACACTATTGTCTTTGTTGCTTGTCAGCAAGACCTCATGCATGCAGAAATATGATAGTCTGGAATTACTATCCATTAGAGAAGCATTAAAATGAATTGGATTAAACTTTTTCTCTCTCTCTGAAGAATTATTAACAATATTCATCACCTGTTGAATACAAATGGTAGCCAGCAAGCTGGAGTGTTATCGTGGTTTCAGAAACTTCTGTACTGGTCTCCTATGTACTGACGCTATCGAATATCTGCACAACAGTATGTCTAGATGAAACTCGGTTGGACAGATCAGTTCCAGAATCATCCGTCTTCCCGCTGGGTTTTAAAGTGCACAGAGCAGACAAGTCAGATAATTTATCCTGTAACTCTAAGGGTGAAGTATTTGTTTTATGATAAGGCAAATGCTGGTGAATTAGCTCTTCAATATTACATCAATTTTCTCCCCCATTCTTGCACATCCTTATATTTACCTCGAACGTTTACGTCAATTGTGCTAAATTGTGTCTACATTCCACCACAAGCAAAGGATAAAGGAGCTATACCTGTATGTGAACTAGCGCAACATCAACATACAGTATCTCTACTGTGGAATGGTCTAACCTAGACTTCACAATTATAGTGCTGAGTCATTTTAACCATGCTGACTTGTCACAGGAACTGCTGCATTACAAACAGCAAATCAACTGCCCTACTAGAGCTGACAGAATACTAGATCACTGCTACTGCCCATTAGGCTCTGTTTATCTTGCCTATTTTAAAGCACCTTTGGGTAAATCAGGTCATGCAATAATTTTGCTAATTCTGATGTACAAGCAAAAATGTAAAAATATCAATTCCAAAAACTAAGATCAGTCAAGGTGTGCTCTTCAGATACTTTTAATGTTTTGAATGTACAAATTGGGACATACAGTAAGTAACTGCTTGTGCTTGCCTGGATGAACATACTGACACTGTTACATCTTATATAAGCTTCTGCAAAAAGATATGCATTCCTACAAAAAAACAGTTAAGATATTTGCCAGTAAGAAGCCATGGTTTTCAAAATAATTACAAGATGTACTCTGAAGAAAGAACAGGGCTTTTATCAAGAGTAACCAAACTAAATATACGAATCGCATTCTTCAGTGAAGAAAATGAAGAGAAACTATTCTGAAAACGTGGAAGCGCAATTTGCTGATAACAATTCAAGATCAGTCAGGAAAAAATAATTCAGGAAATGACCAACTATAAAATCCTGACACCTTACTGGATGATGACTGCATCCTCCTAGATAAACGTAATCAGTTTTATGCTCATTTTTGAGAAATATGATTTTTTTCTTCTTTTACCCTAGCTTCTGTCTACTCCTCTGCCTTCTCCATTTTCCATCCACTTTAAAGACATAAGAGCAAATTTAAAAAACAAGATCCAGATAATCTGTCAACTTCAGCTCTCAGTGACTGTGCCGACTAACTGTGTCCTGTGTTAACCAATATTTATAATACTACACTTCTTCTGCAGGAGCTCCCTCAAAGTTTCAAGGTATCCACTATAATTTCTATTCCTAAATCTTCAATGATATCCTGCCTTATTCACTACAGACCAATTGCTCTAGCCGTGAGTGTCTAGTGCTTAGGCACCTTAAGCTGTGCACATCTCCACTGTTGGAACCTCATCAGTCCAGGCCAACAGGTCTGTTGAGGATACTTTTAACCTGGTTCTCCTCTGTACACTCCAGCATTTGGAGAATCCAAATTCCTATGCTTGTACTGTATTCTCTTTTCAGATTTAAATTCAATCTTTGACTCCATTAACCCATATAAATTAATAAAGTGCTGGATTTAAACATGAACTTTGCCATTGGCTTCTGGACTTTCGAACATGTCACCATCAAACTGTGAGGTGAATGACAGGACATGATTCTTGCCCTCTGACTCTTAGTCAAGGCTGTGTCCTATTTCAGTTGACCTTTTTCCCTTGTACAAACAACTTCACATTTTGGGTTGACTTGGTTAAAAATTGTAAATATGCAGATGATACTACTATTGGTGGCCCTATCTCTGATAATGATGAGGCTCCATACTAACAGGAAATGGACTGGGGTGCAACACAGTGTTCTGATAATGACCTTCAACTCAATGCATCAAAAACTAGGGAAATCATTGTTGATCTTACACGGATTCAGAACATAAACACATATCACATAGTTAAGAAGATGCAGCAGAGGATGTACTTTCTCAGGCAATTTAAGAATCACAGATTGAATTAGCTACTTATTTGTCAGTTGTGCACAGCCATAATTCAAAGTATTTTGACAGTTTTCATTGACAGTTTGGTATGGGAATTTGGATACAAAAACAAAAGGAAAACTAGAAAGTCCAAAGCCTCAAAAATAATAGTCTATGAACTCCATCCCATTTTATCCCTTTACACAAGCCATAACAATCATGCTTGTAAGATTATTTCAGATCCTTCTTGTCCTGCGCAAAATCTTTCTTAGCTCCTTCCTTCGGGAAAACACTTTAGCTCAATCCTTTCAAGATCTGTCTGCTTCAACCTTAACTTCTTTCCCGCTGCCATGCAAACACTGAACTCTCCCCCTTCCGCTATTTAACATCCGTGAACATCTCTTATAATTTTGTTTGGTTAATGTGTACGTATGCATGTGATTGTGTTTTGCTTGTCTTTTCATTTCAGTTTGTATTCTTTCTTAATATTGTATGTTCTGTATGTCTGCCCCATCAGTGTTCTCTTGCTGTACCAAAAGCAAATTCCACCAACTATTGTTGTGTGGTAACAAACAAGTCCTAATTCTAATAAGCAATATTATTCTTCTGAAAATTAGCTTTTATATATTGGTATATAATATTTTACAGCTCTAGCTGTAATTACAGTCTGCATTACCATGAGAATAGTCCTTTGTGCACCCCTGTAGATTTACACTACAGTGGAGTAATACTGTCAATGAAAATCAAGAATATTTCATGAATGACAATCATGCTACACAACTTCATGTTTGTATTAAGAATAAACGTTTGCAAAACCTTTTATTTGTTATAACTGTTCAAATGTTTGCTCATCAGTACTTAGCTCTAATTGGTTCCATGGGTACAGTAAACAAGCGACTCTCAGCAGATATTTGCTGAACATATCCATTTAAAAATGAATTGTAATATGTTTTTATGTAGATTGAAAATAGGTTGAAACTTTATAAAGCAACATATCAATAAGAAAATATCTAAATAGTTTTAAACAATGTTATTATTAAAGACATTTAGAGTAAAAATTTTAAAAAATATCCAAATGTTCTTTTTGAGACACCAGTGTACTGTGCATGGCCAATGTTGGCCATGTTGTTATATGACAGATAATGCTGGTTAATTGTCATATGACAGATAACAATTAACACATCTCTTGTATACAGTATGTCTTAACTTTGGCATTTTTTCCACCAACACAAAACTTAATCTCTGTGCTGGTTTGGTAAAATGTTTGACATAAATCTTGAGGCTCATAAATAATTATATAATTAATATATGTACGTAAACCAGGTGGCCACTTCTCAAAGGCGCAAAGAAATTAGAGTCGCAAGGCACTAGCTCTTTCAAGAGTCTTACCTTTCTAGGTAACCATATACAGTATAAACAACTTTATTATCTGCATATAATTAATTTAGCAGGAACACTATCAAATTGGGAGAATGTGACATTATTAAACATGACTCTGAGTAGGAGAGAAATCAGTATGGGTTTGGGGGCTATGGATGAGAAAGATAGCAGTTTGTATTTAATGCCAGTGTCAGTGTTTTCATAAACAGGTATACTGTAGGCACACATATCACAGGTAGAAAACTACTGCTGTGCACACAAACATACAGCACTCTGCCTACATGACAACATTTTAATTGGAAAACTAACACTCAGTGAGTGACTCAGTACTTACACCTGCATTTTTATTCACTGAAGCTTTCAGTCCTGTCAGACCTTGACATACATTGACTCCAAAATTCTTTCAATGTCATTGCGATTTACACTTTCAATGTTATTGTTTATGCATTCATATCTCAGTTTGATTCATTCTATTCTGTGTAACACTTATTCATCTCTTGTTTTCAAACAGAACATAACTGAATAAATAAGAACATAGCAAAGGTTAAAAATGAGCAGAGACAATTCAACCCACCTTATTTGTTTTGAGGCCAGTAGATCAATGATCCAAGAATCTTATGCAGTCCAGAAGTGACGGTAAAGTTTTTGACAATAGTAGTTTGTTTATCTCAGTTGGTTCCACACTCAGAAACACAGGTAGGAGATACCCTCAACTTCCCCACAAGGTTTGGAAGTAATTACAGTATAAAATAAAAAATAATAATATATAGTTATTATTTAGAATAGTGTTGTATTTTGATAATATAAAATCATTGCTGTTTAGAAATTAGTCAGAAAGGAAGGACCAGAAAACTTCAAAGGCTTAATGGAAAGTTCTGCATAGATGGGAACTAAAAGGAACTAAATCTTTTCGGTCTTAATGCGAGAAGACATTGAGGAGATCTGATTCAAGTATTCAAAACTGACAAAGTCAATGCAATGGAATCCACATTGAAACATGAACCAGAGGGTTCAGATAGAAGCAATGGAAAATTAGAACTGAGAGGAAGTTCTTTATCCAAATGTCCATGTTTGTCTGGATAAAGCAACCCAGTCATATTGTTGAAGCTGAAGAAATGTTTGTTTCAAGAAAAAGCTGGGTAGACTGCTCAAATCAATTAAGTGCCTAAACCACATGAACTAATGGGCCTAATGGCTTCCACTGCCCCTTTGCTAACTTTTTGTTTCTGTTAATATCACTTAAATTAATATTAGAATATCTTTTTTTATTATAAACTTTCTAGTTTCAGAAAAATGTAATTGCAACAATTAATAATTACAGATAAAGGACTGGAAAATGTTCTGAACATTTAAAAAATAGTTCTTGATCACATCTGTGAATAAATGTTCACTGTTTCATACGTCTATCTTGTTATTGTATTTTCTGCCTCCAGCCTATTGTGTTTTGAAGAAACTATAACCAAACATTTTATTACTGGAGGCAATGTTTCCCAAGATGTAATAGTAGTGAAGATACTGTATACTGAGAGGTGTTAAAATGCAACAAATTCTATTGGTTCCAAAACACTTTTTTTTTCTTAATGCCTCTTAGGCATGACCTGGTGTTAAATGGAATTCTATACTTCCCATCCTTCAGAGGACGTGGGGAGAATAAGAAAACTTCACAAAGGAAATCTTCAAATTCAGAATCAAACCCATGACCCAGAAGCCGTGAGGCAGCTAGACTAACCACCCAACCACCTCCAATTACTCACTGACTTTTTATTTTGTTCTAATTCTGAACAGTGTTCTACAAAGCACTGTCTATCCACCCATTTTCTAACCTCTTAATCAAAATCAGGGTTACAGAGGAGCTGGAACTCACCCCTTCTGGCATTGTGCAAGGCAGGCTATACCTGATAGATAGATAGATGGATAGATAGATCCCGTGAGGGAAATTGTAGTGTAACAGCAGCTTAGCACAGTCAACATAGCACAGTGTGACGAAATGATACAATATTACAACAGTACAATACAATCAGTACAGTCAGTGAGAAGTGCACTAAGAAGAGTTGCTCACAGTCCAGAATATACAAACAACAAACCGGAACAGTACACAAAAAGTTGTATTATGCATTATAAATATAAATATATTGCACAAGTCCCTGGGATATATTGCACAAAAAAGAGTTGTAGACGGGAAAAGCCAGATGTAAGCAGAGAGTTTACTGTTTAGTCCAAAAACAGGTCAATGTCAATGTTGCCCCTGCCCAGACACAAAGTGGATGAGTTGTACAGTCTTATGGTAGAAGGCAAGAATGACCTCCTGTAGCGCTCCCTGTTGCACCATGGTTGGATCAGCCTATTGCTGAACGTGCTCGTCATTCTCACAAGCATGTCATAGAGGGGATGGGAGACGTTCTCCATGATGACCTCTAGTTTGGACACCATTCTCCTCTCAGCCACTACCTCCAGGGTGTCCAGGTCAGACCCAATGACAGAGCTTGCTCTTCTGATGAGCTTCTTCAGCCTGTTAGCATCCCCTGCTCTATTCCCAGAGCCCCAGCCTACCACCGTGTAGCAAATGGCGCTCGCCACAACAGACTGATAGAACATATACAGTATAGCATCTTACTACACACATTGAAGGAACTGAGCCTCCTCAAGAAGTAAAGTCGGCTCTGACCGTTCTTGTAGATGGCCTTGATGTTCTTAGACCATTCCAGTCTATACAGGGACTGTTATTAAGGGCAATATGTAACTATTATTACTTATTGTGCTGTTGATTCACAACCAGGCAGGAATAATTTTCATGTTCCAACTATATGAGCACATTCTGTATATGATGGCATTGCCTTTGGCAAAAAAAGAGAAAAAAATCCCATAATAAAATAAATAGCCATTTATGACCACTCATACCAGAAATAAGTAGCCATAAGAAGAAAATAGATTTGTCATAATCTACTCCTGTACTGCTCAAGCACAGCCTTATTAGAATTTTGTAGCCTGAAATCTCCACCTAGAGACTCCAGGCAGTAGGGCTGCATGTGTACAGGGCTAAACCAACGATTTCCAGTCACAGGCAGAGTAATTGGCAGATTATGTCCAGGTAGTCTAAAGATGATTGTTGCATTACTGCCATGCACTTATGAAATTGCTTTATCACTGCAACAGGAGCAGTGCTCTCAATAAGTTTTTGTGCCAAGTACTTATATGATGAAGGACATTGAGGGTTCATTCTGTTTCCAGCACAGAGTAATACATTTTCCACCAGGTGGCTCTACTTCACATAGATAAAAAGCCTCCTCCTTCATGATAAAGGTTAATGATACTTAATTTTTCATGTACTGAAAAATAAAAGAGCTAAAATACTTCAATTAAAGCCCACAAGAGTGAAAAAGAAACTGTCCCACAAGAACTAATTTAAAGAATGTCCAGAGGCACTGTGATAATTTCATAAATTAATCATTCAATGTTGATTACCTTAATTCAGAAAGATTATGTTAACTACATATTGGACACTTTTTTAGCATTTTAATCTTAAATAACATACATATAGACTAACACTCTGTGAAGAAATGAAAAGCTTTCAAGTTTCAATTAACCCTTTAACTGCTATACTATTACTGTATATTTATTACAAAAAGTGGAATTGTTACATTGGTAGCTTCTACTCTCTCACAAGTTGACATTCCCTAGTCATTGCTACTATGACACTGTGACATGACATTCCAGCATTTTAGGGGGCCCCTCTTTGCTTTACTTTACTTTATAGATGCCCACCAGGATACACCCTCATACGCAATTCATCACACCCCTTCTTAGATCACTGACTCTCTTTCGGCCTGGGAGTATCCGCATCAAGTTTAAGTTCAAGTTTATTGTCATTATAATCATATACAGCTATATGGTATAACAAAATGCTATTTAGTTAGCTCTCGGACAATAAGTAGTACAAAGAAAAAACAACAACAATACAATTGTATAACAAAAGAAAGGCAGAGACAACAGGCAGTGTGCAAAAACAACAACAGGCAATGTGCAAAACAACAAAAGGTAACAGGTTATGTGCAAAAACATGCATCAACAGAATGAAATAAAGGGATAGAAATTATGGGAAGTGAGCTTTTGACATGTATGGTAGAGGTAGTTTTTCAATGTGTGTTTGATTTTATGGTAAGAAAGAAGGCACTGTGAGGTTCAGATCATAGGTGAGAGGTGAGGTGAGAGTGAGAGAGGCTGGGAGTTTAATAGTTTGATAGTGCGGGGGTAAAAACTGTCTCTGAGTCTGGTAGTCCGGGCCCGAATGCTCCAGTACCGTTTTCCAGATGGTAGCGGATCATATAGTCTGTAGCTGGGGTGTGTAGGGTCTTTGATGATGCTTAGAGCTTTCCTCAAGCACTGTCTGTCATAAATGTCCTGTACAGATGAGAGGGCAACCCCAGTGATGGACTGGGCAGTTTTCACCACCCGCTGAAGGGCTTTGCGGTCAGCAGTACTGCAGTTGCCATACCACACTGTGATGCAACCTGTCAGTGCTGCTTACTGCTGGCAGTGCTGCCAGTGATCACCCCACCTTGATCTGTGGTGCCCGGCTTTCTCTATCTTTTCTAATACTCTTTTTAATTCTATAGTCACAGACTTTTTCTGCAACAACTAGTTCTTTAATTCTTCAATCAGTCAAGTTCATACTGACTGTGGTCCCAGCTTTCTTTTGTTCTTTTCTTCTCTTATTATTAAAACTCTTCCATATTCTCTCTCTTTTCTGACTCTCCTAGCTGATCCTGTTTGGCCAGAGATGCTTCACACACCCTGGCATCCGTGACACAGCAGCAGACAGTTTACTGTGTCTTTCTCTCTATTTCTCTCTCATTCTCTCTTATAGAAACTGTTCACCTACAGTCTCTGCAGTTCTGGATCAGTGAGCTGCGTTGAATAACAAATAACTGACTGGGTCCAGCTGAATATTTTCATAAGTCATGTCTCCATTATATAAAAACACTCCATGTTACACTACTTTTTATGAAATAAAAATAGTTTGTTTTACAGCTATGTGTATATTGGTACACTAAACATTGATTCTTGCAGAAATGGAACAATGAGTGCTTTGAATCTTTATCATAAGATGTCTGAAGAATTTAAGGATCTGTCACTAATTGGAAACTAAATAGTTTGACTATCAGACTCTATTTGCTAGTTTTCTTACTACTTCAGGCTGCATTTGTTTCATTTGCATTAAATCTTCACAATGTTGACAACACAGAACTGCAATTAAGACATCAAACAGACATCATAATATTAGTTTGTATGTCATAGCAAAAGTACACATCTGCAGTTTGACAGATGATGCAGACGCTTTTGCATATTTATTGGAAAATATGCAAATATGCATTGTACTGTTCCAGAAGCAGGTTTTGCAAAATCCACAGGCGTATTAAGACATAAGATTATTTAGGCTCGGGTGTAATTAAAAAATGTGTTATGAATTAATAAAGGAAACCATATAGTTGCTGACATGAGTTTGTGTTACCTTAAAAGAAAGCTCTCAGTCAACCCCTAAAGCTGAATTAACTCACTGTTCACATGAAGATGTGAGATACCTTTTATAGTATTTGTTAAAATGTCTCAATATAATATCTATTAAATCTTCTAAAAGTAAATAATTGATCATTGTTTAATAAAATGACAAGATAAAATTTGATATACAGTACATAAATTAAATCTCTCAGACATTTACAGCTATGATTAAATAAAATAATAAACTAAATAATGCAGGAAATTTGCACTTCGCATTTCAACAGCTGTTCTTTGTTCTATCTCCTGCAAGACACTTGTAACAAAATAGGTTTAAAATGAAGATTAACACATAAAATTAAAATTAAAGTAAAATCCATATAAAGACTATTAACTGTGAATTAAAACTACAGAACAGCCTTATGCAACATACGGATGGAAACATTACTGGTCTAAAAAAACTGACACAATTGCTACAAGAAAGATCTGTTGACATGAAAAAGTTATGCTACCATGGTACATATCATAGTTTTAAAAAATAAAAGAAATCTTACCTTTGTCTCATGTCTAAACAACTCCAAGTAAATTATTCATAATTTGGGAGGTATGGTTTAGATTGGGGTTTTAACAGCTATCTCCTTTTTTCTCTTTTCTCTTAGATTCTAGATTCTTTATACTCTTAATTCTTCTTCTCTTCACTGCCTTTGCATTTTCTACCCAGCTATAGGTCATCTGTAGTTTGGGACCATTATAAATTGCTCAGCTAATGAGATAATGCTTTTATCCCCTACCATTCGATCAAATCTGACCCCAGTGAACTCTTAGACTTGAAAGGATCAAATTCGATTCTGATAATGTTTTTTTTTTGTAACATGATAACCTAACACTAACAGTGTAATTTCTTTACATGAGGGGTTTTAGAAATAATTTTCTTCCTGGACCATAAGAATATTCAGTATTTGTATACACAGACCAAACGGATCTAAAATTGTCCACAAATATTTGACAGTCAGACATCAATACCAGGATCAAAATACATTCTCCAACTAAAAAAAGTCATTTTTAGCTATGCTTGAAAATATTGTATCAGGACAATTCCTGATTCGCATCACTAGGGCCTCACCCATATCCTTTACAATTGTTTTAGCCAGAGATGGTCATAATGAGGATTACAATGATGAAAAAAATAATAACTTTTTAATTACTTCATGTAATCCAGGGCTGCAAAAGAGCCAGGTGTTAGTGTGCGTCCCAGCAAGCAATGAGAGAGGTAACGTACACCTAGACAGGACACCGTCCTGTGACAGGGAACACACAGACACCCACTCCAGGCCAAGTTTCTCAGAAGTCATTTAACCAACCAATATGTTTTTGGAAAGTGGGAGGAAACTGGATTTCCCAGAGTAAACCCACAGAGACCCATGGAGAACGTACAAACCCCACACAGAAAGCAACCAAGTATTATGATCGAATTGCTATGAACACTCAAACAGATCAAACAGATCCAATGTTTCCTGGGTTTCGCCAACTTTTAAAGGCTCTTTATACACAATTTTAGTTCTGTCCTGGAGCTCATCACAGCCCTCACCCGCAAAGGACCTAACCATGGCAAATGTAACCCCCAAGGTAATCGGGCCTATTTTACATTTGAAACATCTATTTAGCTCTGCTACTCCACCATCCAGATCCCTCCATATCTTTTGTCATCGAGGTCGATGCTTCAGCCCATGAAGTTGGAGCAGTGTTCTCCCAGCGCCATGGCGAGAAGAACATTCTTCACCCCTGCGCCTTCTTCTCGAAGAAGCTCTCTCCAGCCCAGGTCAACTACGACGATTGTGAACTCCTCGTGATCAAGATGGCTCTCGAACCGTGGAGACATTGGCTGGAGGGGACCCAGCATCCCTTTGTCATTCTCACCAAGCACAAAAACGTATCATATATCCAATCAGCCAAACGTCTCATGTCCGATTTCATTTTGTCATCTCATATACACCCGGTTCCAAGAATATGAAGGCAGATGCCCTTTCTCAGCTCTATAACCCCCCTGACCTGGACAAAACTCCCAAACCAATAATTCCCTCAAATAGAATCCTTGCAGCAATCCAATGTTCCATTGAGAGCAAGGTAAGAAGTGCCTTCTCCATCAACTCATCACCAACTCACCGCTTACTTAAGCCCACACCTTACTTTGTCTTGTGATCTGTATTGATTTCTCCTCACAGAGATCCTACCTCGGCTTTGTATTCTCAACTCCTGCGGCTAGATCTTTCAGATTGTGGACTTTGGATATCACTTTGACCTCAAATTTGTCTTACACTTCGGATTTATCAACTCCCGTGGCCAGAGCTTTCTGATTTTGGACTTTGGATATCACCTTGACCTCGACTTTGTCTTACACTTCGGATTGTTTATTCTCGTAACAAACTCAGCTCCTCATAGGATCCTTCTTACTTACCTGGTGTGCCATTACACATTGTGCAGGTCTCTAAGAGAGTCTGATGACTTACGAGTCTGAGAACAGCGAGGAAGCAGAGTGGTCAGTAGTTTCAGGCTAGGTCAAATCTGGGTAGAGAAAGCAGCGAGGCAAACAAATCCAAAAGGGGCGAGACAAAAAAGGGGTAGTCGAAAGGTCCAAAACTACAATGGTCTTCATGTCGGTGGTCAGAGGTTTGAGGACGATGCAAGCTCAGGAGACGGATATATTCCTAATACCGAGCGAGGACTAGAAGTGAATAGAAGGTTAAATAGTGAAGGAAAAGGAGATTAAATCATGAGGATCAACTGATGCCACCTATGCTCGTAACACCAAGGTTTGGAATTGAACCCAGGATCCCAGCTATGCAAGGCAGCAAATGCTAACCACTATTCCATTGTACTGCCTGCTTAAAATCTTTTAATAAATACTTCAAGAAATGAAGTACTTTCTCTTTTATTCATCATCTTCTGGGTGACCTGGATCCTGATTTAGCTCTTCACTAAACTGGTGTGAGTGTAAATCATATAATTGAATATTCTTGCCTATAGTGTTGTACAATTAGAATGTAGATTAGAACTACACAACATCTGAGCCTTGCAATCTACACCTTTGCCCTGCTTTCTTATAACTAGCTATATTGATTGCTATAGTCATGTGCTATGCATTGGTTATAAACTGTCATAGTAGATGTTCAAAAACGTCACAAAATAAGCAACCCAGAACTAGATCAAGACTGAGCTCTTTGTATAACACATGCAGGAGCATTTTAAATTCTGTGCTTTATGGTACATTTAATTTCCACTCACTTTCATGCCACTTTGGTTGTACAAGCAAACCTTTCCGAATTGCAAACATCCATAAGTGATGCAAAGTGTTCTGTTAGTTATTCATAGAGGATTTGATCTTTATGTTTTAATAGTTGATCTGTTTGATCTGCCAGCCAGCTGAGTCACTTTTGCTATTGGATTTGATTTTCACGTGGGGGTTAACACAGCACAATTACTTCTATGACAATCGACTGGATTCTGGAATTTTTTTGTTTCTTGGACACTTAGAAACAAAATAATTACAAAAACAAAAGACAAAAACTAAACGTGTTAAATTAAAAATTTAAGTCTATTTCAAGATTTTTTTACTGAAGAAATACTGTACCAACGAGATGTAGCACATTTTGAACATTTTAATATCTTTTTGCATTGTCTTACACCCATAGTACTTTAAAATTCAAGACAAATCTCTTGTGGTTTACAGACTCAGCAGCATAATTATATGTGAAGTATCACGGGGTTTAGAAAGACAGATCTTGGTTTTAAATCATAGGCAAGTGAATTTCAATTTAGGTTTACAAAATGAAGATAAAGCATTAAACTGACCTTTTTCAAATACTCAATTTTAGCCTCCTTTCACCTTGAAAAGCTGAAAAAATGCGAAGGAAGCTTTACTTTAATTGACCCAGCAATTCTAGAAGCTTCATCAACCCAGAAGGTGGAGGGGGAAGAGGCCATCAACACTAGCAGTTTCCCACCTACTGTGTGTAGAATGCCAGTGCAATGAGTTTTCAACTGTGTGGGAGATCCAGTTACATTTGCAGAAGACTAAGCAGCAGGGCTATAGGCACAAGGTTGCTACAGTAGATGTGAAAAGTATTTAACTGCTTTGTACATTTCCTCAAAAATTGCAAATGGAAAAGTTAAATTTAACATCCCTATAAGCATTATCCCAGTGCTAAATATGATTTTGTGTGAATTAACGTGCAGTTTAGTATACTGTATTGCTTTTGGATCTGACTTGATTTAACAAAAAAAATTTAAATATTTTACATTTTGAAAATTATAGTGGAGTTGAAAAGTTAAATTCCAGATAACAACAAAACAGATGTGGTTTTGCTGAAATATATGAAATATTTGTCATGACAGCTGTTATTGTCTAACATCCACTTTTGTAGACAGTAGAAATTTCTGAAGATTCTGTTTCATGGCTGATGTAAAATATTAAATGCTAGATAAAGATGCTAAGTTCAGTTTCTATGCATCCATCCATTTTCTAAATCCTTCATCAAGTTCAGAGACACAGGGGAGCTGGGCCTATCCCAGCAAGCAATGGGCACAAGGCAGGATACTTCCTGGACAGGACTACAGTTCATCACACAGAGACAGACATACACACTCACACCAGGGCCAGTTTTCCCAGAAGCCGATTAACCCTAACAGTATGTCTTTGGAATGTGGAAGGAAACCAGAGCACCTAGAGGAAACACAGGAGGAATATACAAACTCCTCACAGACAGCATCCCAGGGCTCCAGCGCTGCAAGGTAGCAATGTTAAACATTGCCACCATTCCCCCCAATTTTTATCTATTTCTTTTTTTTATATATTTATCGACTGACTCTAGCTCTAAACCTATTTGCCAATGGGTTGAGATGACTTAATGAAAACATGAAGAAATTTGAATGATGAGGGTGATTCAGTCCGTCAGTGCTGAATGTCTTTCCTGTACACTAAGTGAGTCCAAGCAACTTCAAGTTCAAGGCTTTCAAGTATCGTTCATCCATACCACACTTTGATGTGTCTTTAATGAATGAACGAAATGTAAAAAATGCGAGTAATGTCAATTTCCTTGTCAATAAACTTTGTTAACAAAGAGGTAGCTTAAATGAAAAAAAAACTCAATTCACTTTTTCTTCAATTTAACTCCTCCTAAACCCACCTACACTCCAGTTTTCTGTCCTTTATCTGAAGAATAAGTGCAAGCTGCTGTATTATCTGATAAACATAGTGGGAGGATTAAAGGAAGATTGTGTTACTTGATAGAACAGGAAATGCAAAAAAAGGACATTTTAGACATTTCTGAAAAAATCTGTTCGTTCAGAATTAATGTATAATAAATACATACTTCTTTCTGTTTACTGTCAATTTTTTCCATCAGTACTTGATATACTCTTGTCATTTGACTTTTCAGGGCCCTGCAAATTAAGGATTGTTAACTCAATCAACAATAAGATTATACCCTGGGGCTACAAGAATGTTAGACAACACTGCTTTGGCAAATAACTCATTATTCTTTTAAGGACCCTTTTTATTCAATTAAGTTTGCCCAAACCTACTTTGAAAAGGATTTCTGATGCAAAATCCAGGTCACAGTAACTATGCACATGTAACTATGTTTTTCTAAAAGTATAGTCCCCTCCGGCCCTCTGAACTCAGTCCTATAAAGAAAACAACACAATAAAGGTAAAAAGAGTGCCTGTATAAAAGTGTTGTATGCAAAGCCTGTAAATATGGGGATATTTAAGAATGGTATCACAAAATTACCTGGTCTACAAAAACTATATGTCCATCTCCATCAGTCATGTGTACAAGTTTTGAAGTCATTATTTTGCTAAATCCTGTACTGTACAAAAAGGTAAAGGTAGCAAACTATTTTCCACACTATAAGTAACTTGGGTTCAAAGCGATGAGTTATTCTAGATCATATATTTTGTTTTGTTTTTTACAGTACATGTTTTGTTTCTGCAATAGTAGAAGACTAATCTCACCAAAACAGTTCCCAACAGATCAAATTAAACTTTGAATTGACTCCTTTTGTGTGATGTAAAGGTATTTTCATGGCCAAAGGACAGCAACAAAAGACCATTTTTAAGCAAAGAGAAAAACAAATCAAATAAACACTGCACTTCAAGCTCTTTTTCATGTGTGTATGCTCAGTAACAAAATACAATTTTACAAGCAGCTAAAAGTCTGTTCAGCATCACTTATTCTTTCAAAATCACTTTTCAAGTGTAATTCAAAAGCAGGTGAGTATTTATTCAAGAGCCAAGATAATTGATTACACACACAAGGGATTCACTTACACGGAAGGCTGCTAACATCCTCATTTCACCCTTACTTGACAAGATTTTACAGGACCCACTTGTCCCAGACAAGATGTGCATGAGGTCCAAGTGAAATCAACAGGTCACAGAGATTATTTTTTACACTTCTTTTGCTTTTAGTCTGTCTTTTTTCTTTCATTTTGAATAAAGAACAAAACCAAGCCTCTAATTAACTGGAAATAATTCCACACACACCTAAATAATCAAATGCTTAAAAGAAGACACAATAATGTTCTCTTGTCCATTAACAAAAGTGCAGTTCATAACATAATTTCTTTTCACTGTCTAATAACAAGGAATGAAATGCCTTTGTTTTTTTTCTTTCCATTCCCCCTTTTATATAACCCATTACTTTTGCAAACATCCATATTTTAAAGTGCATTTTTAAAAATGTCCTTAAAGTATAAAACCCACAAAAATGCATTCAAGACAGCCTTTAAACAGGACCAGGCAGATATCTTGAGATTTTAAGATTACCCAGTACTTCACTGCTTTCAGTGTCCAGGTTTACACTTCCTATATAGCCTCCCATTCTAAGAGTGTCTCCTGACTCCCTGTGCTTTTTTTAATAACTGTGTTGGCATCTCTACCATCATCTATAAAATACTTTGTCTTTGATGTTAAGAATGGTCTTGAGTTGCGTACTATACTGTACATGCCCATTAAATGCAGTCATCTGTTAGTTTGTCTAGTAATCAGAATATGTAAGTCACTTGTATTAATCAACATCCACGTAAGCTATAAATTGTGGAAACTGAATGCCAGAAGTAAGCTATTCTTCTCTCTTCTACCTATTTACATCTCTGCCTTTAGCCATTTAAGTTGTCATAGCCTGGACCAGTGGGAGAACATGACTGCCATGATTTAGGTCTGGAGAAACGTCCATGAAGTGCTAAGATCAGGAGTGAGACACACTTTTGCAAGGGTTCAAAGTGGGGTTTTACAATGACTGTTGCAATATCAATTACAGGGGATCTGTTATGCAAGAACTTAAATAAAATGCAACCCCTGTGTGACATTAAAGTAAGTAAATGAAAACCATAACCTTTTCTTTTACTCATATTGAATACTGTATGTTGTGTAGTGGCACAATAATATTATTATTATTAAATACAGTGCATTTCCAATAATCTTTCTGTTTCCTCCACAAAATAGTTTGGGCCTCTGTTTAAAGCATAGGAATGCAACCTAAAGGGTCCCACAGATGATAAGAAACATATTTCAGGTCCCTTGCGCAGATAAGAACAAGCTGTATTTATTATGAAACACCCTAATGATATACAGTATGGCCTGGATCCCTTTAGTCTGCTTTCTACTTTTTACCCAAGACAATGGGTCAAAGGTCACTCTCCATCACCCAAAGAATGGTCAATCAATGAGGGACATGCAGGATGGATACCAAGTCTACTGTATATCTGATAACATCCTAACTAATCCATAACTATGATTTTCTCCTTTATAAAGGTAATGCACAACTCATTTCATTAGTTAACTCACTGGCTCATCTCTCCTTTATTAGTAACAGAATTCTACCCAAGATATGCTTTCTATGACAGAAGAAATCTTGTGTTTCACAAACCAATTGTTAATTTTTCCAAGCAGATGACTGTGATGGCTGAAGTTCAGCACAACGCTAACCTCCTTGTAGAGCTGTCCTCATTCTCAAGAGTTAATCTATTACTCCAAACAGGTTTGATAGTTTAGTTCATGATAGTAAATGCATATTTACGTATTTATCTGTGAGAATTTAAATTTGATTAAACTACTGTATATGACACTGATATAACCTAGGAGGTAGACAATGGCACTGTAGATATCTGGCACTGGCCTGGGGTCATTGACCTGGTCTCCTTATCTGGCTCTTTAGAGAATTTTAGAATGGACACCTTCTATTGTACAGGACAGAAATAGCTGAAAGGTGGGACAACATCATGAAGAATAGACACTGGGCCATAAGTAGAATGTCGACTCTTAAACCTCCATTCATGGTAATAACATGGCTGGATTCAAACTATAAAATCCTCTGTAAAACTGTTGCAATTGGGGGCACAGTGGGAAATACACCTTGTGTGTGTCTCTTTCAGTGTTCTCTGCAAGTGCCAATTTTCATTACAATTAAACTAATCTCAAACCTTCAGTGGACACCACTGTGACTCCTTGCATCGCTACAGCACAGTCTATATTTTTAACTCTAATGTTAAAAATCTTTGTAATCCCAGAGTGCATGATAGACCTTTCTTATTAGAGCAGACTGATTCACAAATATATAGCATTACTCCTGTTGGTTTCTTTTGCGTGTTGTGTTATTGTATCAATAAATTGTATATTGTTTATTTAGAATCCATCTGTGAAAATGTAAATTGTTACAGTATGTCTGATCGATACTTAACATAGCTCTTAACTAGCTCTTTCACAATTTACTGATCTAATTTCTGAATGTTATAATAAAAACCCTCACAGTGCTACAGATGTAACTGTAGGGTGACTTCTTCCAGGCACCCAGGAGTAGCCAACTTCTAAATGCAGGTATTAAAGAAAGTGTTACTTTGGATGAAGATAGCTAATTGTAACATATTTAACATATACCAATATCCACCCTGTTACGAGCGCAGCTGGCCCTAATTAACTCCCATTTCCCAATTACCACACCACACCCCTCCCCTTACTACTTAAACCCTCTGCTCACCTTATTCATTGCTTGGTATTAGGAATCTTTCTGCCACCTGAGCTCTTGTTACTGACAACCTTTGACATCTTGTGCTCTTGGACCTTGCCTATCAGACCCCTCTCCAGCTTGTACCTTTTGACCATTCTTTCATCTCGCCCTTCTCGGCTTCGTTTGCCTAGCTCTCCTCTCTGGACTCGACTACACCTGGACCTATCGACTACTCCCCTGCTTCGCTCTCCTCTGACTTGTTCACCTCAGAGACCTGCACAGGGTTCGTTATACTCGCCGTAACACACGCTATCAGTCTCTGCAATATTCCTAGTATTCCAGTTGCACTTTAAAAATACATTGGATGAAATATTGTACCACTGGATCCAGAAAGAATGTTTTCTTTACAGATCTACCTCTGTCCTGCAATTAAGCTATTTAGCTATGTAAATATTACCCATATACTGCCTTTGATGTATACTAAGGTTATGGTAATAGCAATTATAGTTATTACTGTAATTACCTACCACAGTGTTTAATAATGACTGTTTTACTGTGTTTTGTGAAAGATATTAACAACATGCTGTTGTTGGTACAGTCTTGTAAGGTACCACAGTAGTTTGCATGAAATCTAATAGCTTATGGTCATTACAACTAAAAAGGATAGTCATTCTGCCTGTAACTGACAGTCAAATCATGTTACTCCGACCTCATATTTAAATACCCAGGTGTCTGGGCGAAACTTTTGTTCTTATTTAGCCTGTGCAATCCTGTTTTATAAGTAATAAACTATTTTTCCACAGTCATTATCTTGCCAGAATGCACATCAATTACCATGATAACAATATGCAGGTTAATCTAACTATTACAGCATTTTGTTTGCATTCAGTCTTACCATGTAGGTTATTAAATCTAATTTGAATTTGTTTACCTATTCAACTATAATTTCTTTAAATGGATTCACCTCCACTTTATTGTATGACATTAATAATGAGGGTATTATATTTTTGCATTGTATCAGCAGTGCCATATGTTTTTAGGATAATGATGTTGAAAACAATTCTGCAAAATCATTTTTATTCACACTGAAGAAATAGGGGCTGTGTATTTGTTTGGTAAGACAGAAATGTATCTGTTCAAGATATCTGTTCAAGACAGATATTTACAGAATTTCTTTTCAATGAGAGTTAAAGTTTGAAATTTTGGATCAGCTTTAGAAAAGTACGAGATTTCTATTGTTGATAATTATTCCATTATAATAAAACCATAATCTTGACCTATTTTGTGTTATGCAGTCTGTATTAAAAGCATACAGTATTAATAGGTAACATTAACATTTCAATACACGAGGTGAGTTAATCAAATTATGGCTTTGATTACTAATACAATATTCACAGCATATGCTTTTGCACATTTAATATAGGAATAAAATTTAACATTATTTCATTTATTTCAACATCTATTGTATGACACCTCCACCCCACCTCTCCTCTCTCCTTGAAATACAGTATTTCCTTCCTCATTGAAATATGTCTCAGGTATGTCGGTATTTTGACTTAACAGAAACAATCATTATTGGACTTTGTCTCATTCTTAATTCCAGACATTTCATGAATGACAGATTGTATACCAAGTCTCACTCAACATTTCTTATAATGTTTTACTGTAATCATAACAGCATTACACAGAGCAGTCACATACAGTATGTCATAAATAATTAATTGAATTCCAGGAAGCATTAGGGGGCACATTTATTCACACCTTTTTCCTTCAAGAAAATTCAACAAAAGCAAATCTAATGTAAAGATTCTGTTTCTTGGAAGTGTAATAGAATGACAACTTTGAAGGCCTCCTATTTCCATGTAGCAAGAGAGAAGCCATTACTAAAAACAGACTCTTCATAAATAACATGTGTAATGCACTTTAAATGTGCAGCAGAGGATTTTGTTGCAATTAATAAAAAAAAGAAATGCAATTATATAAACAGAGAAACAATTTATAAACATAGAAAAAATTGAACATTTTAGTCTGAATGAAAAGTGACACAAGTCCAGCACAGCACACCAAGTAAACATAAGGCTCAAATGATGCTGAGGGTGGCAGCATCATGTTATGGTGCTGCTTCTCAGCAGCATGGACTGAGATGCTTGTCAATACTGAAGGGAAAATGGATGGTTAAACCTAGAAGAAAGTCAGAATGTAAAAAGTCAGAATGAAGAATGTAAAAATGGGTTAAAAACTCACATTTCAGCAATAACTCAAAGCACACTGGAGTGGAGTGGTCTGACTAATAGAGATTGAATGTCACGGAGTGTCCTAGTCAAAATCCTGACTTGAATCCAATAGAAATATTCTGGCAAGACTTGAAATTGTAGTCCATCAGTAATCCTCAAATAACTCTACAGAAATCAAACACTTTTGCCAGGAAGAATAGAATAGAGCCAAATTACACAATTTCACTTTGAAAGGTAGTGGAGACCTATCCAAAAAGACTGACAGTATTGCTGCCAAAGGTGCTTCCACCTACTGCTGACCAAGGGGGTGAACACTTAATAATATATTTCAGCTTCTATACAGTACCCCCTTTGCACAGTTTGCTCATCTCTACCCTCCTCTTTGTTTAAATGTGTTCAGTTTAACCACTATGGTTTTTAATTAAAAAAATATTTTTAAACACTATGTATAGTTTTTGGAATTCAACACAACGTGACTTACTGGTAGGGTAGGGGGTGAATACATTTGCAAAACACTGCTCAATACATCACAACATGACGCAATGACTTTGTCACCTTCGTTCACTTGTATAATTTGTAGAAAATTGATGAAGATTCCAACATTAATAAGATTTTATATAGATACATTTTGTACAACTACTATATTTTTTACATGTTCAACTAGTAGCAAAAGGGTGAAGCGATCTTCCATTACATACACTTCCTGATATGTGATCTGCATTAGAACGTTTAGAAAGAATATTTATCACTGAAAATTATTGTACTAGTGTCTATAAATTAATGAAATGTTCTAAATTAGCTACAAGGGAAAATATAACAAAATAAAGATTTTCTAATATTTTACTGCAAGTTTCTGCAAGATCCCAGAAGCCCTAATCTAGGCATTCAGTTTTTGAATGTCACACAGTATTTCTGCCTACTCAATCTATGTAATATTTCACATGTTTATGTTGACTGTACTTCCCTTGCGCTCTTAGTGCTCATCCACTAACATTACACAAGGGGTAAGGACAATGTGCAGGACATTGATCTCAAAATCTGTTGATTTGTGTTTAGTTCTTCTTCTGGTTTTTTATTGGGGGGGGGGGGGGGGGAGACGAAGATTTTCCAAGTCCTGAAAAGACTATGGCCAACTAAACTAAACTCTGTCCTTGGCAGATCTTAGTCAGCTGTGCCCCAAGTCTTAGTGGTCGCAGTCAGCTAGTGATTGTGAGAGGGAAAGGAGAAGAGAAGAGTCATTGGTTCATAGGGAACAAATGCCAACAGGCACAGCAGTGGAGCCAACACAACAGCTTTTATGTTGAGCATAAATTCCCATCTACTCATCCATCTGAAGCCACATGCAATCTACAGTTAGACCAGCCCAGGTGTAGCGGAGCTAGTTGGGCATGGTGACATCATCACCCTGGGCTGAGGGAGGTCTCCTTTAGCTCACTCAGCTGGTTCCCTGTTGCGTTATGCCGGAGACCCGGATTTGCACCCAGGTGCTGCGGGATGAACCGGCGGGGACTGCAATGATCACACAGGCATATAATGATTGTCTACGTGATACATAATTGATATGATGGTTAATTATTTTGCTGTGATATTGATTTGTTTTTTGAGGCAGACGTTTACAGTATTTAGTGTAAGAGCCTTAGCGCAGTACATCAATACATCATTTTTGTCTGTCATTCTAAAAAATCATGTATCAAGTTGATTGCCAGCTTCAGCCAACTCTCGCACTGAGGATGAAGATGAAACTCTTTTCCTGTGGAGTCATTGACAAAAACAAAACAATAAATATACAGTACAAAACAAGAAACAGTTTATCCAACCATCCATTTCCTCACAGGATAGGAGACTATCCTGGCAAGCAACAGTCGCAAGGCAGGATACAGCCTGGATATGACATCAGTCCATCACAGGGCAGACACAGATACATATACACACGCTCATTCCAAAACCAATTTTTCCAGAAGCCAATTAATCTACCAGTATGTCTTTGGACTGTGGCAGGAACCCGGAGCACCCCGAGGAAACCCACACAAACATGGGGAGAACATACAGACTCCATGCAGATATCACTCCAGGTCAAGAACTAAATCCAGGGCCCCACCACTGTGAAGCAACAAAGCTAACCCCTCTGCTGCCATGTCACTCATAAACAGTTCACTTTGTTTCAATTATTGGTAGGTCCTTTTTCAGCGTGAAATTCACCTCTACTTGATCCTTCTTTTTCTCTTTTTCATATTACTATTAATAATATACGTCCAGATCCACTGTTTTCGTGTAGTCTTTGCAGTATTTATCTGTTTTATTATAAATTCTTCATGTTCAGCTATACAGGGAATTACTGTAGCTTCTGCAGAGAAACTCTATTATTTATCATCAGTATATATCATGTGTAATCTTTATCACACATCAAATTGAAATTGGTTCCAAGCCTAAAACCGATGGGTTATCGTTGTGATATCACTGTCATATGACAAATATGGATTCAGTGTGCAAAGTCTGATAAGGAAAGGGAATCCATTATGTTTTATAAATAACACTTGATAACGAATCAGATCCAGTGTACAATGGTCCAAATTTAAATGATTAATAAAAATGTTTAGCTAACAAAAACACATATCTTATAATTTAATGTGCATATGAATACTACAATAAGTCCTGGCTTTCACTCCTTCCAGAAGAAAAGAGTCAGTAATCAGTAAGAAGTAAATAGATTTTCCAGCTCATACCACATACTGTAAGTACTACTGTATGTATAATTATTTCATTTTCATAGTGCAGTATTGTTTCATATTAAAATAAAACATGAAATATCCATAAATGTTTTCAATAACCAACATTTCTTCATGTTACTATTATAATTATTTTGTATTGTAATAATTTAAACCTTATTATCCAAACCATTACAGTATGTTGAATTATCCTGATGGAATAAATATCTAAATATCTGGAAGATTTATAGTAGTTTGATTACATTGTTAAGCTTGGTACTTTTGAGCAATCTACAGTATATGAACACGTAAATGCCTCAACAACTCACTAAAGCCTGGCTCAATTGGATTTGGCTAAAGGCAATAAAATACACTTACTTTCTTAACAATGTGTGCTTTCTGTGGTCAATCAGCTGTGTCAGTCTGAGTTAGTGTCTGAAAATGACTCAAGTAGTATTGTGTGTGTGTGTAATTTTTTTTTCATTCTGGATCTATCCCTAATTATTTTATATATTCAGTATATACTGTATGAGGTGAATCTTTCTGAAATACGGCAAAATGTTTTAAACATCACCTTGTCATGAAAATCATGCTACAGTATGCCAATGCTGAGATTAAAAAACTCAACGCAGGCCAACTGATTTATCCAATACACAGTCATGGGGGAACCGGAACCTTTCCCGGCAAGCAACAGGCACAGGGCAGGATACAATCAGAACAGGATGCCAGTGTGCCACAGGGAACACACAGACACAAACACACACACTCACACCAAGGCTAGTTTTTCCAGAAGCCAATTAACCTAGCAGTATGTATCTGGGCTGTGTAAGTATATCTCATACATCAAGGATTTTATATAATCATTTTTAGATATATAATTGATATATGATAGGAACAAATAATGGCTTATTGCATTTGGAAAAGAGAAGAAAAGTATCACACCCGAAGAAGGCTCCACAGCTGAAACATTGTTTCTTTTCTTCTTCTTTCAGTGTAAACCTTTACTTGCTCCTTTGCAGCCTACGCATGCAGACACAGCCACCTACTGTACTTGTACTACTAGTGAATGATACTTGACTTTGATATTTTTCTTTATAATCTAAAGAGTTGTGCAAGTTTAAACAAAACAAACTAAAATCAGACATGCAGTACAGTATACCCATCCATTTTCTAACCACTTCTCCTAATTCAGCGTTGCATGCGAGACAGAGCCTTTCTCACCATGCAGTTGGGTACAGGGCGCAAACAGTCACAAATGCAGATACACACACATTTACACCAGGGCTAATTTTGCCAGACGCCAGTTTACCTATCAGTATGTCTTTAGACTTTGGGAGGAAGTCAGAGTCCCTTTGTGCTATAAAATCACATAATATCTGAATTACCATGGTTAAAATAAACCTACAGTACATGATTTTGATCACCATGTGAGGATAGAAAGCTATTTAGATCTTTAACAGTAGGATCATTCTGTTATAACAAATTACAGGTTTTGTTTGATGAGAAATATTTGATATTTATTGAACATACCTAAAACACCTCACCCTTAAAATGGCCACCATTAGAAATAATATTTTGGCAAAAATTACCTAATGAATGTGCTAACAGAATCTTCACATTGCTGTACTCAGCAATTATTGAGGATTCAGCAGGATAATATGGAGATGAATTTTCTTTGCTTCATATTATATCCCCTCACTTGCCCAAACATGAAGCTTAGCATTTATATTTCTGGCGCTTGCCTTTTTTCAGCATTAAACTTACTGTAGTAGACATCTAACCTCTATTTAAATAGAATTAACATTAACATAGTTTCAGGCCTCAGGGAAGAGTTTATTTCCAAACATCTTGTGAATTATGGATACTTTTTTTAAAATTTATGTTGAACACTGAGTCATTTTAAGTTTTGTGCACATTATAAAAATGCCAGACAACTAAGTTTTCATGTCATTCAGTGAAGATAGACTAAACAGCTATCTCATTTTACCACTTAACATTTAAAATTTAACATTATTTCATTTATTTCAACATCTATTGTATGACACCCCCACCCCACCTCTCCTCTCTCCTTGAAATATTTCCTTCTTCATTGAAATATGTTTCAGGTATGTCGGTATTTTGACTTAACAGAAGCAATCACTATTGGACTGTGTTTCATTCTTAATTCTAGACATTTCATGTCCTCCAGTAGCTTTCATCTTTGATTATCACACTCATCAAAAGGCACAACCAACCTTTACTACAGCTCACCTACAATATATCCACAGGTAACACAATGTCTGTCTTGTACAATAGGTCATTACTGAATATTCCTTTCCAGACCATCCACAGTCAAAGTAGATCAGAGCACCAGCAGTAGCAGCACACAGAATGCTACAGATTGTCTATTAAGGATAAAACAAATAAATAGTGAAGCATATGCAGTATATAGTGAAATTACAAGTACCAGAGTATCCTTTATACTGTTACGATCCCTGCCTCCCGGCAACGGAGGAGGCAGAAGTAGGCGTAGCCCCTATCTATCAGTTCACCTATCAGTTTTCCCATTCACCACCACACCCCCGTCTCATCCTACTTAATCACCTGTCCTTCCCTACCTCGTTGCTCAGTATTGGTTTTCCCTTTCGAGCTTCCTGGTTGCGCTTCTTCTACTCTGTGTTCGTCTTGGCTTTCGGTTTGCGGTTTTTCCCTTTGGACTTCGGCTTTTCGGATCTCGGCTTGGATTGGTTACTTTCGCTCTGTTTTGGATTACTGGCTACCCCTGGATTCTCGGATTGCTCTACGGACTACGACCTCGGATCTCGCTTCGGCTTCGGTACTCGTTCCCCTTCGGATTTCTGGCTTCCCCTGGACACTCGGCTCGTTCCTACGGTTACGGTTTTCTTTCGGATTACGACTTGGTTTTGTTTGCTCCTGCAAGTGGGTTCACTCACTGGTTCGGTCCCGATTACCGAACTCATAACAGAATACTGAGCCATTTAACATGGACCCAGCGGAGCAAGAGGAGATTCGCTCGGCTTTGGATCAGCACGGACAAGCCTTACTCCAGCTCCAGGCTTCTGTCCAACAGATCTCTGCGCACCTGTCTGCAATGCCGCCCATCGGCAATCGAGGAAGCAACGCTGGAGCTGCCGCTTCGGCTCCGCCCCCGCCAGCTCCTACACCTGCTCCTCGGCCTCTTCCACTAATTCCACCTGACAGGTTTGACGGCAACCCTACGAAATGTCGGGGCTTCTTAGCACAGTGTACGCTGGTTCTCAGGCTTCACCCGGAGACTTTTTTTTCTCCTCAGGACAAGATCGCCTTCATAGTTTCACGGCTAACCGGCCGCGCTTTGGAATGGGCTATTGCTCTGTTGGATCGCAGGGCTCCTGAAATTCAGGATTATGATTTTTTTTTAGAAAAATTTAAGGGGGTTTTTTGTCGCCCCATAGTTGGCCAAGACTCTGCCTTCCGCCTCTCCTCCATCCACCAAGGGCGTCGGTCTGTACATGATTATGCTATTGATTTTCAAGTAGCAGCAGCAGAGACTCACTGGGACGATGAGGTCCTTATTTTTTTTTTCCGTCAAGGACTCAGTGAAGAAATTAAGGACCATCTGGTAAATATGCCGCCATTGGGCAATACCTTGGAGGAAGTTATTTCACAGGTACTGCAATTAGAACTCAGAATTCGTCATAGGAGTGCTGAGAGATCTCGGTCCCCTATACTAGAGGCTCTTCGGATATCATCTTTCAGATCTGCCGACTCAGAACAACCTTTGGAAATAGCCCGCACCCGGGTAACCCCTGAAGAACGTGAGAGGCGCCAAAGAGAGGGTCGCTGCCTGTACTGTGGGAAATTTGGACACTTTAAAGCGGCCTGCCCTGCTGCTTACTCATCTTTGAAGTGCCGCCCACCTTCTCAGAATCCTAAGGTGAGTGAGAATACTCAATTCCCTCACCTTTCCTCAGGATTTTTTATTTTTTCCACACTATTCTGGGGTAATGAAAGGAGACCTCTTCTTGCTTTTATAGACTCAGGGGCGGCGGGTAACTTTATAGACGCCGCCGTCGCTCGAGCTTGGAGACTACCCTTGACCCTGGTGTCTACCCTTCTTCGTGTCCAGTCTATTGATGGTTCCCCCGTATCTCCAGGACTTATTAGGTGGCAAACGGAAATTATAAGCCTGCAGATAGGCGCCACCCATGTGGAAGACATCTGGTTTTATCTCCTTGAGACCCCAACACATCCTCTGGTGCTAGGCTTTCCTTGGCTACAGCAGCATGACCCACACATTTCTTGGTTCGTAAAGAGATACTAGCTTGGGGACCCAGATGTGTTAGAAAATGCTGTCGCCTACCAGTGAAGATTGCACTCATGGCGACGTCCCCTTCAGGGGTTCCTACCATACCCCCTCAATACTCTGATCTACAAGAAGCCTTTAATGAGCAGGAGGCCTTGGCCCTCCCCCCTCATCGACCTTACGATTGTGCCATTGACCTTTTGCCTGGTACTATCCCTCCCAAAGGTCGTATTTTTCCACTCTCCAATTCTGAGTCTGAGGCCCTGAAAGTCTATATACAAGATTCTCTGAAGGCTGGGCTTATACGTCCATCCACTTCACCAGCATGTGCCAGTTTTTTTTTTTTTGTGGAGAAGAAGGATGGTGGGCTCCGTCCCTGCATTGACTATCGTGGCCTCAATGAGATCACTATCAAGAATCGGTACCCTTTGCCTCTAATTCCAGCAGCACTTGAGTCTGTGCATGGAGCCAAGATCTTTACAAAACTGGATTTACGAGGGGCCTATAACCTAATCTGCATTCGGGAGGGGGATGAATGGAAGACGGCGTTTATGACAACCCATGGACATTACGAATATTTGGTCATGCCCTTTGGTTTGGTTAATGCTCCAGCAGTGTTTCAATCTTTTATTAATGACATTTTTCGGGATCTCCTACAAAGATTTGTCTTGGTTTATCTAGATGACATTAATTTTTTCTGACTCCTTCCAGGATCATGTTCTCCATGTCAGAGAAGTACTCTCCCGGCTCATTAAGAATAAGCTATATGTCAAACTAGAGAAGTGTACCTTCCATGCTTCGAGGATTCACATTTTAGGGTACATCATCTCGCCGGAGGGGGTGGAAATGGATTCTAGTAAAGTCTCGGCGATTACTGATTGGCCCACTCCCAAGAATCTAAAACACATTCAATGATTTCTCGGCTTTGCTAACTTTTACAGGAAGTTTATTCGAAATTTCAGCTCGGTGGTCACTCCCATAACCTCTTTGACCCGTAAAGGACCTAAACAAGGCAAATGGACCCCTCAAGCCGAAGAAGCATTTCAGCGTCTGAAACACCTGTTCACTACAGCCCCCATCCTAAAACACCCTGATCCAACTTTGCCCTTTGTGGTCGAAGTGGATGCTTCTGGCCATGGTGTGGGTGCTGTTCTCTCCCAACGTCATGGAGAAAAACAGATTCTTCATCCCTGTGCCTTCTTCTCTAAGAAGCTATCACCTGCCCAAATGAACTACGACGTCGGTAACCGTGAGCTCTTGGCCATTAAGCTGGCATTGGAGGAATGGAGGCACTGGTTAGAGGGTGCTCATCACCCTTTTTTAATTTACACTGATCATAAAAACCTGGAGTATCTGCAGTCGGCCAAACGTCTTTGTCCTCGCCAGGCTAGGTGGTCCCTTTTTTTTTCCAGATTTAATTTCTTGATCACCTACACTCCAGGTTCCAAGAACATCAAGGCAGACGCCCTTTCACGGATCCACGACCCCCCTGAGGCCGAATTGATTCCAGAACCCATCATCCCGTCTGGTAAGTTCCTGGCAGCTGTAAGATGGGACATTGAGGTAATTGTTCGACGAGCCTTGGTAGGACAGACGGTACCTCCTCAGTGCCCTCAGGACAAGTTATTTGTCTCTAATTCCGTCAGATCGGCAGTTTTACAATGGGGACACGACTCCCGCTTCGCCGGACACCCTGGATTCCACCGTACCTTGGATTTCATCTCCAGAGACTTCTGGTGGCCAACTATGGCCAAGGATGTCAAGGAATATGTCCAGGCCTGCTCTATCTGCTCCCAAACGAAGTCTTCCCGGATGAGGGCAGCGGGCCTTCTTCAACCCCTACCCATCCCGGACCGTCCTTGGACCCACCTCTCAGTAGATTTTATTACTGACCTTCCACCCAGCCATGGACACACGACTATTATGGTGGTGGTAGACCGTTTTTCCAAATCTGCCCATTTTATTCCCCTACCATCCTTACCGACAGCTCGAGAACTAGCAGAATTGTTTGTACAACATATCTTCCGACTGCATGGCATCCCTAAGGATATTGTTTCTGATAGGGGCCCCCAGTTTGTCTCCCGATTTTGGAGGGCCTTCTGTAAGTCACTGGGCGCCTCAGTCTCACTTACCTCAGCTTATCACCCTCAGGCCAACGGTCAGACTGAACGAATGAATCAGGAACTGCTGACCTATTTACGGACTTATATCTCCTCTACCCATGACAATTGGGTGTCCTTGCTCCCATGGGCAGAGTATGCACACAATTCTTTGTATACCACAGCTACCGGCATGTCTCCCTTTAAGTGTGCTTTAGGTTATCAGCCTCCTCTTATCCCTGACTCCCACCCCAACACAGAGGTACCTTCGGTTCAGGACTACATCTCTAACCTGAAGACCTTCTGGAGGAAGGCCAAAGCCACCCTTCTTCGCACCTCAGCTCAGCGGAAGAAGGTGACTGATCGGCGCCGTCGTATCCCACCCAGACTTCGACGCGGTCAGTTTGTTTGGTTATCTACTCGTAACCTTCCTCTTAAGCAACCTTCTGGCAAGCTTGCTCCCAGGTACATTGGTCCTTTTCGTGTCCTCGCCCAGATCACCCCTGTGACTTACCGACTGGCCTTGCCTCCTACCCTTCGGATCCACCCTACTTTCCATGTTTCCCTCCTTAAACCCTTTCACAGATCCACCCTGTCTAAACCGCAAAAAAAAACCCCACTGCCTCGAATAATTGATGGACTCCCTGCTTACACGGTCAATAAAATCCTGGATTCCCGATGGTCTCGTGGATCCCTACAATATCTCGTCGATTGGGAAGGCTACGGTCCGGAGGAGCGCTCGTGGGTCTCGGAGAAGGATATTCTGGACCCCAACCTCATCCAAGACTTCCACCTTAACTTCCCGGATCGTCCCGTTAGGGCGTCAGGAGCCGCCCGTAGAGGGGGGGGTAATGTTACGATCCCTGCCTCCCGGCAACGGAGGAGGCAGAAGTAGGCGTAGCCCCTATCTATCAGTTCACCTATCAGTTTTCCCATTCACCACCACACCCCCGTCTCATCCTACTTAATCACCTGTCCTTCCCTACCTCGTTGCTCAGTATTGGTTTTCCCTTTCGAGCTTCCTGGTTGCGCTTCTTCTACTCTGTGTTCGTCTTGGCTTTCGGTTTGCGGTTTTTCCCTTTGGACTTCGGCTTTTCGGATCTCGGCTTGGATTGGTTACTTTCGCTCTGTTTTGGATTACTGGCTACCCCTGGATTCTCGGATTGCTCTACGGACTTCGACCTCGGATCTCGCTTCGGCTTCGGTACTCGTTCCCCTTCGGATTTCTGGCTTCCCCTGGACACTCGGCTCGTTCCTACGGTTACGGTTTTCTTTCGGATTACGACTTGGTTTTGTTTGCTCCTGCAAGTGGGTTCACTCACTGGTTCGGTCCCGATTACCGAACTCATAACATATACAAATTTGCAACTATATAGTACACTTACTGTACAGTCTGTAGTGGAATCCAATTTAAATTTTTAAATTTTTAAAATAATTGTAAAAAGCAAATGAAAGGCATTATTTCAATACAGTAAGCTCACAGAAATGTTTTTTTGTAATTCACAGATTAAATTGCATACAGTATGTCACAAAGGGTTAACTATAGAGTTTTGCAGTTTGGAATGGCTTTTCTAATGAGCCACAGAATGAAGCTTCTAACTCGCTGGCAGTGATCAATAATAAAAGTCATCCATCCACAAGTTCCTATTATTTTATATAAGAAATCTATAATAGCAGCAACAATGTCCATTTAGGCAAACATTAATCACAATTTTCTGCTTGTTTTCTTTTGCATTTATACCACTTTATTGAAAGTGCTATTCTAAGGACCTGTCCAGAAGGAAAAATAACATCAGCAGAACAAAACATATCTACTAGAAACTGGTAGAAAGATAAAGTGCTTGATCTTTTTTAAGGTTTTTCCAAGAGCGCAGTGTTTATGAAATGACATTGTATAATTTCTGTATGGAAAAAGATTACTATCTGATATAATTGCAAAACCAAAAACACTTTGTTGACTTGAAAGCTTTAAGAAGTTTTCAGTAATTTATTAATGATTTTAAGGCTTATACTCATAACCCAATACCAATATTTATTCTAATTCTCTTTGTTAAAGGATCATAACACAATTTATATACCACAAACCTAGTCTTTGCACATCTTGTCCATGCTGTGTCAGTTAACATGTAATTTGCAAGTCCTCAGGTCTTTAACCCCTTTTAATATGGCCATATAAATTGAGTTTGACCTTCGTGATTCTTTACAACATCAATAAAATCTCCTGAAGGTCAATTGTGTTTCACATCAGCCGAAGTATGTAGATCCGTTCACTTATCTACAGTAGATATACCCTTTAGCACTGAGGTTAATTTAACTGCCATTTTGTTTCTTTCACAGTTCAATTCACAGTTCAATGATTTTGCAATTTTGTAGAAAAAGACAAAAACTGTATAGTATTCTAAGTGAGATTTGTCTCTTACAAATACCTTCCCGTTCTTGCAAGCAAATTAACCCATTTAAAATATTAGCTTTTTTTTATTTTTTGCTTTTGACTTACAGTAGAAGAGCCTAAATATAAATGATTCTCAGAAATGTTTTTTGTTTGGCAATAATATTGATAGATATTGTATGTTTTCACTATCTAAATTTCCCTCTACAAAAAATACTCAGAAATATAAAAATGAAAATTAGAAGAAGAACATATCTAAACAAGACTGTCATAGAACACAGACAACAGAAGTTTTTGACACACTGATGATTGTGATATGATTTATTAAAGGTTATATTTAAATTAAATCTTCTCCTTCATCACCTTGCACCTTTTTCATTTTCATTGCCTTCTCTTTTCATGGTTGCCTGTCAAGGAAGACGTTTCTAATGATTATGTTCTTCACTTTCACAAAACCATACCAATTACCACAGAATGGAATAGCATTTCAGCTTTAAAGGAGGCAGCAGCTTTCTTCAGAAAAATAATACTTGGAGCTACCCAAGGTGGTTTCTCATCTCCTTCTTTAATGATCAATGTGATCAATTGATGCACACAGTTTTCCTCTGCTCGTATGTGATTTAGGTTTGGGTTCATATCAGTGCTTACTACAGTACGATCACACCAACACACCATGACAAAATAGACCTTCATAAAATACCATTAAATCATTCTGGAAGGCATACTCAGTTTACCCAGAAAAAACTTCAATCTTTTTAACAGACTAAGGTCACTAAATTAATTATTTACAGTATATGGTATTTTAACTGGAATTACACAATGATCTATGTAAAATGATTTATAATATACAGTATAATCTGAATGGGGAAAAAAACACTGTAAATAGTGCCTTTTCCAGACATGTCGACACACTCTTGAATACCTTTAAACCATTTAAGTTGCTAAAGCAATGAAACAATGAAACAAAGCCCAACATTTCAAGGTGGAAGAAGGCAACGCTGCTATTATAGAATGTCCGTAACCTGACACTGTCATGCATAAACTCCAGCCTTTACTTTCGTGGGTCATACTTCACTATTTATATACTCCATCTCACATTTTCCTGAAGAAGAATAGAGATGTATTTATGTAGAGCTATTATTCTAAACATTCTTTCATGGGTTTTTTTTAACCACTCTATCTAACACAGACACACACACACTTGCACCAGAGACAATTTTCCCAGAAAGCAGTTAGCTTACCAGTTTGTCTTTGGACTGTGGGAAGACACCAGAGCTCCTGAAGGAAACCCATGCATATACTGTACAGTATGGAGAGAACATCTAAACTCCACAGAGATACCATGCCAGGTCCAGAACTGAACCTATAGCCCCGGCACAAGGCAGCAATGTTAACCACTGCACCACTGTGCAGCCCTGATACTAACTACTTGTATGAAAATGAAAACCTTTGACTGCAATGCATAGCGTAACCTCAAAAACAATGAAACTCCTATATACAGTACAAGTTGTTAACATCTGATGCTTTAATCTTTGGAATAAGATTACAATTATATTTAAAAATCTTCCCCTAAGTAGGTAAATTTGAATCATCTGACTCACAATGAAATGAATGCTGTAACCATAGCACTGTACGGCACCCTTTAGCTAACAGACACTTTTAAAGTTACCACTATGAATCTGTACATTCACAAACTCAATTTAAAAAATATCCTGAAAGCTAAATCAAAACATTTATCAGTCAATCAATAACATTAACGACTGTAGAAATGTCTGTAACTGTAAAACCAATCTAGCTGATAATTGCCATTAAAACATTTGATGAAACAAAAACAGTATTACATTCCAGAGAGATGTTAATTGTGTGCGATTTTAAAGTTTCTGCTTTAGATCGAATCATGATGGACTGTAAAAGTGACTGCAGCTGGCTGCAAAGTGTAAACTGAAATTTATACAGAAGGAGACATTTGTTGCTAATAATACATATTTAGCTATACACAATGTAATTTGCAAAATCATGTAGTGGTAAGTAGCGTAGCCTAAAGTATTTTTAGAGATTGAGTTATTGTCATCAGTCATACAAAGAACATCATAACCTCAACATACTGTATACCACTGGGATATGTTGCATACATGAAAATATGAAAACACAAAAGAGTTTGCTAAACATAGAAAAGGTTATAACTGGGGACAATAACTTAAATTATTGCCCCCTCCCCCAAATGGAAGTCAAGGTCAATGTTCTCCTGGAATGGATGTACCATTAAATATCTTTAATTATTTTGGAGTGTACATTCATGTAGTAAAGGCCTCATTAGGGTCTTGAATGAAAGAAAATCCCTTGGACATCCTGTCTGAACCTTCAGATTTCTCTCTCAGTACACACATTCCAAAGAGATATCCAGAACAAAAACAGGAACAAAAATACAGATGCATTTTATTGTCTTTCTTCAAAAGAAAATTTCTCAAGATGTGGCACACCTAGGATGTCAATGTCTTTTTTCTGTGTCTTCTATAAAATGTCTTCTACCTTGGATAAAAATCTGAAAGTGATTCAACAAATATAAAAAGAAATTGGGAGTACCTGGACTGCTTTTTGTCAGCCTTCCAAAAAATGTAAAAATAATAAAATAATTAACAATTATTTACTATTTTACTGTTGTATTTAATTATTGCCAGTCCTAGAGAGGATAGTAAGCATAAGAAACAGGTTTAGTCAAATAAAAAAAACGATGCATGCATGCTATAGAGAGGAAGGTTTAAGTCTCTGAATGGTCAGCTATTTTAACCTATTAGATACGCTTTTTTTATTGCTGGTCAATTTGAATGCGTAGGGAGCTTCAGCTGAAAATATTTGTTGCAATGTGTATTGTTTCTATAAACTTTTTTCAAGGTAAAGGAAAACATTCTTTATGTATTTTAGCAAAACTGTGCTTTTATGCTAGCATTTTGCTGGAGAACTGATAAATTATTTATATAATTCTGTAAACTGAATGCGAGATAAATATTCCTGCGAGAATATTCCTGTGGTTTATTTGCTTTATGCTGATGTATCTAGTTAGGAAAAACAGTTCTGAAAAGCTTAGGTTGTCTTGTGTTCTGAGATATATAGTCAGTGGTGTTGTGTTTTGATTTTTCTAGTAAAAAGATATATTATCACCCGTTGTGCAGCTGCTATTTAAAGTGCTGTTGTCAGCATTACACTATTAATTTATTATTAAATATTTTCACTGCTATGAAAACAAACTTAGTAGTCATGTTTAGAAGATATTGGAGATCGTTTGCATTTGCCATATTTTGAGAAATTATTAAAAGATTGTTGTTTTTAGTAATGAAACGTGTAGCGTCGAAAATAAATCTACATGTGTAGGCGGATATGCCTAACAGGGGGTCTAATGTAACCTACATACCAATATTTTAAAAAACCATGTCTAGTTTCTTGTGTCTAATTATTTTACTTCTATGTCCATGACTTACCAATCGTATCATAGTTGAACAGGAGTGTGAGTCTGGAGTTTCCTTATGCTTAGTTGTCTTTACTTGCCTTTTTCCTGGGGTTCATGTGGATTGTTGAATTGTTTGCCACACCTCTCCCTATTTAAGTAGAGTTTTCCTGCACTTTATTGTATTTTAATAGGATGCATTTTATAATTATTAAAAGAGGTGATGGGGGTGGGCAGTACTGATGTAATTTTCTGAGCAATGATATTTACATACAGTACATTGCTTTAAAAAAAATAGCCAATGTCCTTATAACATACCCTTGCTCTCAGTGGTTTGTAAGAAAAAATTATATTGATTTGAAATGACAGGAGAAAGCTATGAATCCAAGCTTTTTTGAGGAGAGGAGCTTGGATACACTAGCTCCTGGCACAAAACATGAATTTCATTGATTAACATTGTACTGTATTTATGGACATAAAATCACCGTGCATGCAAACTAAATAGACATTGAGGCTTTCTTTATTACATACAGTACGTTTAGAACTTGTCGCTGCTGATTGGGTAGTTTATTATTATTAGAAAAAGCATCACAGTAATCACTTGTAATAGTAACCATCATGTTATTGACTCTGAAAATAATAGAAAAATCTATTTATACCATGTTCTCATTTATCTTTCCCTTCACTGCCAGCATCTCTTCTGGCATAATGGAACTCAATTGTATTGCACTCTGTTGCTTACTGTTTCTCCTTGATGGGGTTACTATTGCTCCTGATGGATGGGGTACGGTGCAGCACAATTCTGTTGCATGGGATTCGCTGTGTTAGAATCATTCAATGTAGCCTGGCCTTAAGGGTGGCCTCATGTTGCAATGATAGTGCAACAGATTTTAACACAATTTATCTGGTAGCAGACTGTTACCAAATTGTAATTATAGTTAACAGCATCTCTCTCCATGCTATAGCACGTAAACTGAAATGACAAATTACTCTGATTACTTGCAATTGATGTATGACTCATATTCTAATGGGGATATCCAAAAACAAGGGCAATGAAAGGAAAAAGTTGTTTATCCCTTAGACAGGGTGGACCTAAAAAAGACATATTTCACTAAACATCTTGGTATGACCATCCTAAAAATTTCAAAAGCTGTTGAAGGATTCTAAATATGTACTTATTAACCTAGAAACCAGAAACAAGATCAGTTGGTATATACCATTACAATCCTGTGGGGAATGAACTTCTTTAGCTTTTGAAGGAAGTCATTTTTTATACAATAACACAGTTTAATAACACATATTTGGATTTCAGAAAACTATCTTTAGGAATATAATAATGAAGCTCAAACAACAGGATTCAAAATTTGAACTAAAGGCTTCATGGAGCCCAGTGGGTATTTCAAAGCATAAAGAATAAAACATACTCAAAGAAACTGAAAGTGAGTAGTAGCAGAATTAGTTCAACCTGGACAAATTGATAAAAATTCCTTTTTATCACAGTAGTTTATTCTGTTCAATAAGTGAGGTCATTTCCAGAATTGTACACTTCAGATGTGTTACAGGGCTTTGAAATAACACATTCTAATTATTATCATCTAGTCCCTGTATTATACTTCACTTATCAACTGCAAATTTACAAAGATCAATATTTGTTTTGGAGGCATAAAAAGAGCCCTTATGTTTGTCTTCCTCTGTCTCTGCTGTGCATAAGCGGGGATCTAGGAAGTTAAGTCATTGTGACTTAAAATGACATAATACAATTTTATTATGAAATACTATGGCTCTCAGTGCAGTGAAAAGAGAGAGAACTCCAACAAACAGTAGTCTTTTGTGTGTGCTTGTGTAGGAAGAAAGAGTGATTCTGTCATGATGTTGTTCTCTAGTTTGTTCAGAATATTACACAAGTAAAATATTACTGAAATCCTTTTCAAAATCTCCACTAAAAGAAATTAAATTTTATTCTAAAAATTGCTAGATAAAAGGTCTTTTAAATGTACTGTAATATAAACCACAATACAGCTTATTAACATGAAAAAAATGGATGGCAATCAGCATTGCTTAAAAATGAAAATGCTTCCATAAAGTAGTTTTAAATATTTATTCAATGGCACTTTCAATCAAAATAGTAAAACCGCAATAAGCCTCAATAAATAAATAACATCTTTGTATAGTAAAACAGTTAAATCTCAGCCTTGTTACATTTCTGCACTAGAGACCTGTAATCTCCTGAGATCACTGAACAGGCTTTACCCTTTGCAAAATTACACATACATTTATTTGGCTATTTTTTTCACAATGGCCTTTTAAACAGCTGATGTTATAAGCCATGACCAGTCTAGTAATAATGCAAAACCAGGCTTCTAATACTACAGAACAAAAGCTCCTTACATGAATATGCTTAGAACTACTGTGAGCAAAGACAAATGTGCATTGCATAAAATCTGAAATATAAAGATTCCCTTAGGCATTTAGCATTACCTTCAGAAATTCATTTGTATAAGAGATTGTTTCATTTAATAGCAAATCATTTCTGTTTGGTTGATTTAAAATAAGGACGGCAGGGTTAACCATTCACATTGATGTACAGTATTTAAAAAATATAAAATCTGATTTGTTTAAACATCTTTCTTAATATGTAGATTGTCAAGGCCAAAAATAATCAGAATTTACTGTGATATTTTTAAGCAGCATACACAGTTGACAGATGGCAGGAGTTTTTAAACAGTTTAAAATGATTTTTTCCATTTCTTGCAAAGAATCTTTTGGAAAGCTCTTCGAAAATCTTGGTTGAAGATAGTATAAATTACAGGGTTTAGAGAGCTGTTGCAATACCCAATCCAAAAGAAAAATTTAAATAATGTCTCATTAATCTCACAGGACTCCCTGCAAACCCCATACAAGCTGTAACTAAAGAAGAATGGGAACCAACAGACCACAAAAACACCCATGACAACCGCAAGAACAAACGTGAATCTCTTTTCTCTGGCTTGTGAAATTTTCTTTCTAGATGCTGTGCTTCTTCTTTTTCGCCTGGAGGAGAACAATTCTATAGATTTGTTGCTAGATCTCGACATGCGGCTGGAGTGTTTGGACAACGAACTGTTTTTCCTGCTACTCCTCCTCTCTTTCTTGGAGACAGAGTCTGGACCTTTTCTCCCTTTGCCGTCTGATGTGCTGCTTTCCTCCAGGTCTATATCATCTTCCTCTCGTGTTTTTTGTTCATTGGGCATTGCTGGGCAGTGCCCGTTTTCCTTCTCACCGTTTGCTTTTAAAGAGGTGCCTCTGCTTAGTCCGTTCTCAGTTTGAGAAGATCCATCTGTCCCTTGTTTTTTTTCCGACATATTTCTCGTTCTGGTTTTGGCCACTTGATATATTCTAATGTACACTAATATCATTATAATACAAGGGGCGAAAAAAGATCCTATGCAAGAGGAGAGAATGTACCACGTCTCATCGTTAAGCACACACTGCGGATGATTGTCTTTCTCCGTATTTCTGTCCATAGATATTAGCGGTGGGAAAGATATCACAGCAGAGATGAGCCAAACAACTACTATAATACATTTCACTCTTTTGGGAGTCCTTTTGAGGTTGTATTCTACAGCTTGTGTTACTGACCAGTATCTGTCTAAACTGATCGCGCACAGGTGGACTATCGACGAAGTACAAAACAAGACATCTAGGGCCAAATAAACGTCGCACCAAGCTCTCCCGAAAAACCAGTATCCCATAAGTTCATTTGCCAGAGAAAACGGCATGACAAGGGTGGCAACCAGGATGTCTGCACTGGCTAAAGACACCAAGAAAAGGTTCTGTGGCGCTCTTAGTGCTCTGCTTGTTAATATAGCAATTACCACCAAGACGTTCCCTACAATAGTAAATACAATGAGAAAGCTTACAAGCGCTGCAAGACCCGCTACAGATGCCAGGGAATACTGACTCTCCATAGATGAGAAATTTGTTGAGACTACATGAGACACGTTGATCCCGCTGGAATTGAATAAATCCATCTTGTTTCAACTTTTTTCTTTCTTTCTTCCCCTTTCAACCAAAATTGTGTGATTCTTTTATTCGGGAAACATCATTGTAACATTGAAACTCCGTTTCGAATACGCCTTGCAATTTGTCATTGCAGGTAATCACTGGCTTTCATATAGTTCCAGTACGTTTTTTCTTTTTTTTTATTTCTGCTTATTATTGTGAAATTACATTTTTGAGGAGTATCTCTCCTTTCTCCATCAGAGAGATCTAGCTTAATTCATATAAAAATCAACAAAACCTTCGGTAAATGCATCCTCTTTAATGTTTGTTTCATTCAGTTGGTTGATCAAGCTTCTTTAAATCCACATTTTCTCCACTGTTTCCTCTATTTCAGCAGATAGATCTTGCCTCCACCGCTACCCTCAAGCTGTGCATCCTTCTCCACAGAGTCCTGCCAGCTTTGCATTATCCACGTGCTGTTCACATTAAAACTAACAACTGGATGGTGCCCCGCCCCCGAGATAGAAACAGGACTCCCAAGAAAACAGCAGGATTGCCTTTTGCGTTTGTATATCTAAGAGCGTTATTAGACTAAATATTTCACTAGTATGTTCATCACCAGATTATTTTAAGAGTTTTGTGGGGGATTAGCGTTCTGTACATTAGTTAACATTGGGTTCAGGTAATAGTATAGTATAAAGCGCGCTTTATTGACAAAATAATAGATGCAGGATACATATGGTCAAAATAAAACAACAGCGAATTTATGAAGGGTAAATCTCTGTTTTGGCAATTTAGTGAATTTCGCTCTCGTGTACAAAGATTGCTTGTGGCTTTAGGTCGATATTCAGTTTGTACACTTGAGGTCACTCTTGCAACACTGGAGTATAAACCGGTATGTAGCGCGATGCGAGTGTGATTATGAACCATTTTCTATTAGAACGTAGATCAAAACACTCACAGGGAAATAAATCATATGGTTTATAAAGGATTAGTTTTTACAAGACATAGTTGTCACCATGTAGTTAATCCCTTGCTCAACACCAATTAGGTAGATATTACACTTTATGGATTTGAATTACATTAGAAGATAAAAGCACATTTTACCGTAGCATTATTTATTAGTGACCAATCAATATACTTAATTAGGGTTTGCAAGCAATTAAACCTTCATAATATATTAGGTTATCTTTCAAACGTAATATTTGAAATCAATGAATTTATCTTGTTTTGAATTTAAGCATTGGAATCTTAATTCAATTTGTGAAAAGAGTTGTATAACCAATCAGCTTCATATTTTTTGTTAATGGTGTTGCTGGTTGTTTGTTTCCTTGCTTCGTATTATTGACTGCAAAATTGGATTTTAAGGTTTAAAGCCTTTCACGGAAGTTAACCAAAATTAACTGATGTAACCACGTTTTAATGCGCCTGTCTTTTAGCGTTCTAGCAAAAGGCGGTGATTGCACAAACTTTCAAATTTCTCTTTACCTACTCTGTCGTGTCATTAACTAATTGGCAAGAAATAAAGTCACCGTAGATGTTAGTGTCCTCGTAGACCTCTATTCTCTGTGGATGCTGGGCGCGCATTGCCACACTTTGCTACAGACTTGAAAGGAATGCGAGATTAAATTGTCCTTGCACTATAAAGTAGAAAACCAGAGAAGGTTTCAATTTTTAAAAAAACAGTTCGCTTAAACTTAGACTCGTCCTTGAAGCTTTGATAACTTCTAGATAAAACTACAGTACAGAAGTGAAAACGCCCGTGGTCAAGAAGACCAGAGCACAAAAAAAATGTATCGTGAAGAACGCTGCAGTGAGATTAAATTTGGGTTAGATGCCCACAATAGAGGATAAAGAAATGCAAACACATAATTTTATCCTTTTTTTTCTATCATTACTTAAGTAATATCTCATACGTGTCTCACTGAAGTTCTGGTCCTTTACAGAGTTTATCTGGAAGGGAAAGTAGTGTTAACACTTCTGCAGTTCTGGAACTTGCTACAAAGACCTTTGTTATCCATTCTGTTGCAGAACTGGTTTTAAATACTCAAGCCATGTTATGTATTACTGTGCCTACAGGTGAAATGGACCACGATTCTGAATGTCATACATTTTCATCTATTGATTTATGAGACCAGTTTTATCCTGATGCTTTCAGTCCTCAACTAGTATTTCTCCACATACAGTATACTTTGTATGTACAGGTACAGTATACTGTATGCATGTTTAAATGGGAATGATGTATCAGAATGCATCAGAAAACACAATTCTTCTCCTCTCTTACTCATAGAAAGCATCTTTTTTAATGTTTTTTTTAGATTGGCAGAACAGCTGTACCATGCTTCACAGTCCTCGAGTGCAAGGCGTTCCAATATAGACCACCTTCTGTGTGAAGATTGCATGTTTTGCCCACAAGACTGGTCTCCCAGTATATCAGTTTACAGCCATCTCCTAAAGAGATTACATCTAGGCTAGTTGGCTACACAAGATTGTCCCTATTCGTGTGCCTTGTGAGGGACTGGCATCTTTTCCAGACTGCAGGCCAGATTTAGCCTTATGTTTCTGTGGTAGGCTCTGGTTTTCAGCAGAACTTACCAGGAGAAAACAGTTTTCAGATAATAAATGAAAAAATGTTAAACTATGGAGAGGTCCTGGAGTATGCAGTGACATCATATTTTCTGAACTGCAGTTTGGTATAGCTTATATTTGATTTTTGCTATACACCACATTTCCCCTTCTAACACAACAGCAAAAATGCCATAGTGTCCCAGTCAAATATTGGTTTCAAGTCATCCCGACCTCTGCACATTCTCTTTGTTACTTATACTAAAATCACTGAATAGTGATGAAAATCATTCTGCAGCATGGGGAAAGTTATTGATATCTTCTGTTGTAAAACCCTGCATGTAATATTCATGTTTATTTTTTCTTTTTCATCTCTTGCTAGTGCCCTATTATCTCCAAAGCAATTTATTTCAACTTTTACAGTTTTCTTTTATTGATGCAACACTGAAAAAAAGCCTTCCATTATTGTTTTGCCTCTACAGCAATATTCATTTCTCTCCCTCTCAGCAAGTCTAATATTTCTGTTCAGCTGTGCCTGTAGCTCAGTATGCTCTTTCTCTACTTTGGACCTTATATAGTCTGTAGAGCGTTCTTCTCCTTATCATTTTATTCGTAATTTCTCAATTAAGAATAAGGATTTTGTTTGTGATTAATTTGTTTTGAATTTTAAACATTATGTTTTCTGAGCATAGCCTTCCTTTTCCTACTCAAATGTTATCTGTACTGTACAGTATGTTCATTATTTGTAAGTTCTCTCTCATTCCTTCATATTCTGTGTTTTTTAAAACTACAGACCCTGATTTAAGAATCAATGGAAATATAAAATGTATGCATACATTTTCACTTTTATGATCACAATCATCCTCCAGTTCTGTTACATCTGTACCCTCAACTTTATCTTTGTTTTCCAAAGAAAAATAGTCAATAAAATTGTCTGGTATATATATCTGGAATATACTGATATATATATATCTATCTATTTGGAAGGTGGTATATTTTGGGTTAAGACACTATTGTCATTTTAATCATATCAATTTCAGCTTATATATTTCCCATCACAATATCTCCATTTATGTGTAGAAATAACACCTTAACTTTGCTACCTATTGTTGTTGCATTGCATAGTAAACAACTTGTGCCCATGTCTGTAGTCTCATTGCCCCTTGTTCCTTACTGTATATTAAATTCCTCTCAAGTACTACAGTATATGCATATGTTTCACATACTGTATGATGCCACTCTGCTCTGCTTCAAATGCATCCTGTCACATTAATACAGGTACCTCTATTTTCCAGAACAACCTCCATAAAATGAAAACATCATAGCTATTTGTTAAAGTTCCACATTTCACCTCGGCATACAGTATTTCACCAGTAGAATTCATGAGAAGAACACCATGGGACCTTCAGCTTAGGTTTACAAGTGAAGCCCTTAAATTTGTCATGCAGAATTGTCAAACTACAGTACATTTTCTTTCTTAATTAATTCAGTTGGGCAATGACAACTGCATCCGTTCATATTCCAATTAGGAGCCTGTCCATCCGCTCACGCAGGTCTAACACTTAACCACCCAATGGGCAACATATAGTACTGTATGTGTGTATAATGCCATTTGTACATTCAACACTGTCTACACTTTGAATAATTAAGTCCCTCACTTTCACAGCCTCCCTTTTACTGAGTATAGTAGGCTTCTAGGTGCCCTGGCAATCCTGAGACCTCCCATTTTTTCCAGGCTGTCAGAGCCCAGATCTGTCTCCAGTAAGGTCTCAAAGGAGTTCAACACGGATATTTTTGGAGATGCAACACCTGTAAGATGTGCACACCATTCCTCGTGGCTTTGATCTAAATTTACGAGCTATCTCTCCTTCTCTTGACTGAAAAGCTCCCCATAGCTCTGTTCCTTGTAGATTGCACTGGCTAATTCAACCAGTTCTTTGTGGTGCAGCACAAATTAAAAATCTGAATTTCAAGATATGGACTTATGTCATCTATTTAGCCAAATGTTTACATTCTCACTCACTTTTATTATTTTTGGAAAAGAAACTAGTGTTTCAAAAAATTCTAGTACTCCTACTGTGTTGGAATTTCTTTTCTAAATAGAAATTGAAGTTATGTATCCAAGATCCAGTACAACTGGGCTCCATGTGAGGAAATAGAAATAGGGCCTTCATCAAACTCAAAGCAAAGAGAGCCCAAGAGGAACATATGGCACAGAAATGGAAAACAATTAAGTTTTCAAACCCTTAAGGTCTTTTCAGTTCACCTCACCAGTCAAGCAAAAGGACTACAGATTGCAACAAACTAGGAAAAAACACTGAAGAAACCATATGACAGATTGTTTAACCTTTACAGGAGAAACAAAGTTTTTTCAACTTTTTTATAGCGAACTTTTAGTTTTCAGAAATTATTAAAAAATGAGAATATTAGGAATTCAGTGTACTTCAGGATGGTTGCTGCTTAATGAGCTCACTGACTAAAAGCCCCACATTTTGAGTTTATTTCAGCCTGAAGTTTTCTTTCATTTCTTTTTCTTTTGCTTACCCCCTGTTTAGGATGACCTTCAGAAAAAAAGAAGGCTGTTTCACCTCACGCTGCACAAAAAGGATAGTGTCTCAGTCAGTCTTCAATTCAGCTAACACTCAAGTCTTCCTCGACCTGGTGTTGACATTCTCTCCAAGGCTTAGGATGGGCTTGACAGGGTCTTACAAGAATTATGGCTTAGCGTCTTGTCTGAAGGGTTTGGAGAAAGGTACTGATCAGATCAATACAATTAAGGCAAATCCGAGCACAAACAAGTAAAGAGATATGTCATTTTACCCGGCTCATCGGGAAAGTAGTCCAGGATGAATTGAGTGATCTTAAAGACAGGCTCTGCTACAACAATGTTTGATCGGAGGGCATTCCTGGAGGAGGTTAGGGAGACAACTTCTATGGATACAGGCAACAGAAGTTTCTTCACTGAATTTCCAGTTTCTCTTCATCAGCTGTCATTGTAAAATACGTTTGTAAATAATAATAATTTTGAAAGACTTTAGATCAAGAGACACGATGGTGGACATGGACTAGCTGTACTAGAGTCTGCTTATAACTCAACCGTCATTGGCCTAAGCCTGAGGATTGCGAGGTGGGGAATAGGATGATAGGCACTTCAGACAGGAACTTGCCTCGTAAGAAGTGTCAGGATTTTGAAATCAACACAAAACCTGAGAGGAAGACAGTGTAAGGACTCCAGGATAGGAGCAATGTGATTACTTATTGTATATTAGACCTGTTCAGGATTCTGCCTGCTGAATTGTGGACATACTGTAGTTCAATGTGGATTTACAGTAGATCCCCCAGCAAGTAGGACATTACAGTAGTCAGTACGAGAAAAAACAACAGTGTTGGCCAGCTTTTCAGTAACATTTAGAGACAACATAAAATGTAATCTGGTGATATTTCTGAGATGGAAGAATAATGTTTTCACTATATGTTGGACATGTGGGTCAAACGTCAAGCCTGGATCATATATCTCTCCAAAGATCTTCAATTTTGATTGAAACTCAAGTACAGTACCATCCACAGATAGGGTTACAACATGGGTTTTACATGATGGGAATGCCAAGAAGCATGACTTCAGTCTTGTCGCAGTTAAGGTGAAGGAAATTTTGAGTCCTCCATGTTTTTATGTCAGAGATACAATTAGAGAGAGCAGAGACAGCTACTTCAGTATCAGGTTTGGTATAGACTTAGATATGAGCATCATCAGCATAGGAATGATAATATGATCTTAATAGCTGACCAAGTGAGAACGTGTACAGTAAATGCTGAAAAGTAGGGGGCCCACCGAGGAACACCAGACTTAACAAGTCCAATTTCAGAGCTAAAGTAACCAAGTCACAAAGTGACAAAGTGACAGCAATCAGTGAGGTAAGACTTGGACCATTTAAGAGCAGCGTCAGAAACTCTAAGCATTTTCTAGACAAGAAAGTAAGATATCATGGTTAACAGTGTCTAAAACAGCACTGAGGTGAAAAAGAATAAGGATAGAAACAGAATCAGAAGCCAGAAGAAGATCGTTATGTTGATTTGTAAATAATGGCATCACAGCTGGATTTAGAAAAACCTGAACCTGAATCTTCTCGTTTATGTTGCTGTGGTACAGAGATCACCATTGTGTAAGGTGGTTTGTAGACTCCATAAATACAGACTAATGGTTATTGTCTTGCTATCTATGTGGGCTATTATCAATGCATGGCTGCCAAGAGCAAAGCTTTGCTGATTTAAGAGTGAATTTCTTCGGTGAGGGAAAAGACAATCATGCCGTGATTTATCCTGAAGTGCTATGAGTTTCACATGGAGGAGAAAAGCTCTGTTTTGAGTTACCATGGATGACCAAAGTTCTTTTTCTAAAATCTTTCAAGCCGATGACCCAGAAAATCAGTGGGGAAGTATCTTTAAGCTAAACCCTGTACAGTGTTTTGTGGATATTTTATGATTTTGTTAGTTGTTTTTTATTCTTTATAAAGCAAACTACTGATTGGTTCAGATGCAGCTGACAACACTACTGTATGTGCTTACCATCAAACTCACAATCAAGTTCTGAAGAAAAGAAGAAAAGGGATGATGATTTGAGTATCATCAGCATAGAAATGATCATTCAGACCACGTGATTTTAACATCTGACCAAGTGGGAACATGTACTGTAAATACTGAATAGGAGAGGGTCCTGAACACTAGATTAAATAAGCCCAACCGCAGAACTAAAACCCCCCAGAGAAACAAAGTGTTAGTGATCAGTAAGCTAGGTTGAACCATTTAAGAGCAATATCTGAAACTCCAAACAGTCTGAAGAGAGGAGAGTAAAATGTCGTGATTAACAGTTTCAAAAGCAGCATTAACGTTTAGGAGAATTGGGATAAATAGAGAACCGGAGTCAGTTGCCATATGAAGATCGTCAACAACGGATCGTTTAACAAGGGTGCTCTGTATCTAAAACCAGATTGGAACGGTTTGAAAAAAATTTAGCTCTTTCCGTTAGGGTATCATATATTTAAACTAGTTAGATTTAAGTGCAATAGAACTAGGTTTTTCATTTTTTTCCTTGTTAATGGATTCATGTTAAATGAATTATGTATTGTGTTACATCTTTTACCTGCCTGCAAAGCAAATGTCCCACCTGGGATAATAAAATAAGTGTGAATTTAAATTGAAGCAGAACAAAGTCTCTTGACTTGCTAATAAATCCTTCTCATGACCTCTTCTCCCACACATTATAAAATGCAGGGTTCACTGGTTCTGTTTTGTTGTTACTCTCAGTTTAATATTCTTGGTAATGTGGCTGAAGAGAAAAAGGAGAGAAGCATTTTTGAAGTATATTGACTAGAAAATTGCCTTTGTTCCATTTGTTCCCCAACCAGATTTTACACAGAATTCTTTAACTCTTACTATGTTGCTGTCAGATCTTTCTAAATGTCTCATATGAACAGAAAACAGATAAGAACAATTATCAAGCCCATTCTACTGTAGATAGGTTGCGCGGATTACAACAAAGCTGAGAAATGTGACAATCTGTACTCTCCAGAGGTTTATGTTTAGTTCAGCTTGACACCTGGTAATTTTTTACCCTTCTGCTTTACCTTCTGCTCTCACTTGTGCTTCTTCCGGACATACTGTACATCTTTTGTTAGGATTGATTTTAGTTTCATATCAAAATCTGTATTCTTGGAACTGTGCAATATTAATAGTTTCCCACTAAAGCAAAATCTACACTGCTTCTGACACATGTCTGTTCCTCTCCCTCAGAATTTTGAAGCAGCTGGTAATGTACTGTATGCTAGTTCAGTCTCTGATGTGCATTGTTTTCTTTTTACTGTGGAATAACATGAGACACTCAAATCCTTCATCACTTCTTTGTTGCCAAAACTATGGTATGGACACCTACGAAAATGTCTAACGAAGTAAAATATTCAGTAACTACAGAACAGATGGTACAGTTTAATGAATGAAATTTTTGTTTTTATTCCATTATTTTACTGTCATGTACAGTAGTTTATAAAATACAATACTAATGCTGTGACAGATGGCAGATTAAAATGCCATTCCAGATCCAACATTTTTATATCTGTGTAGTGTCCTGCTTTAAAGGATTGCTGGGTTTTTTTACAGGAAAGTTCTTTAGTTCTTTAAGTGGTGGAGTGTTGGCTCTGTGGCTAAGGATCTGCCCCTGGGGCTGGAATGTTGCTGATTCAAATCCTGCAGCTGGCAGAGAAATCCTACTGTACTGGGCTCCTGCGCAAGGCCCTTAACCCAATTTTCTCCAGGGATGCTGTACAATGGCTGACCCTGGGCTCTGACCCCAAGCTTCTCTCCCTGTTTGTGTGTCTCAAGGAGAGCAAGCTGGGGTAAGTGAAAAAGATGAATTCCTAATGCAAGGAATTGTATATGGCTAATAAAGTGATCTCTTATACCTCAGCAATAAGTTCACATTCTTTGTCACTGAAATGATTCTTAGAGTGGGCGGGTGGAACATGATTTTGGGATGGTATAATGTGAAAAGATAGACAGTGCCTTCAAAATGTATTCACCCCCCCCCAAAGAACTGCAAATATTGTTGTGCTAGAATCCGAATTTTTATTGCAGTGAAATGTATTATTTCCATTTATTCACACAACTAATGCAACAATTTAAAGTGGAAATATAATTTTTGTTGTGTAAACAAAATAATAAAAAAATGAAATTTGAAAAACAGGAATACTGTATATTTAGTGAAGTATTCATTCCCCTGAGTTAATACTTTGTAGAAGCACGTTTTATAGCAATTTCAGACTTGACTTTCCTTGGGTATGTTTGTACAGTATAAGCCCTGTACTGTACATATCTGTTTGGGGTTTTTCACTCATTCTGCCTTGCAGATTTGCTCAAGCTCTGTCAGGTTGTATGTCAATGAACAGCTGTCTTTGTCCTTCCACATGTTCTAAATGGGACCTACAGTAGGTTCCTTTGGCTGGGGCACTCAAGGACATTCGCCTTCTTGTTCTGAAACATTTCCCAATGTCTGTATGCTTGGGGTCATTGGATGAAAATCGTCATCCCAGTGTAAACTATTTTGCAGACGGAAGTGCATTTATTTCCAGGATTAGCATATATTTGGTTCAATTAATTGTTCCCTCTATTCTGGGAAGTGCCTCAGTCCCTGGCAGTGTAAAGCATCCCCAAATGATGTTGGTATTACCACCACACTTCATGATAGAGACAGTGTAACATGGTTGATGAACTGTGCTTGATTTGTGCCAGGCCAAAGAGGTCTGTGTTCTAGGAAAAGGCTGGGTAGTTCTGTATCCTTTCCATTTCCTAATGATGGACCTGACTGTGCTCCCTTCACACCCTACTTTGAACGTTCAACAGCCTAAATTTGTTTTTTATCCTCCTCAGACCTGTCTCCTCATAATTCGATCATAGAGGTAGATTTTCTGTTCTGACACGCACTGTCAACAGACAGTCTTACTGTATATACACAGCTGTATTTCCTGTGAAATCCTGTCAACCTATTGAACAAATCACAAGTTGACTCTACTTTGGATTGCTACATCATGTGGAGTGTATATAGTACTTAGAAAATCAAGGCATTTCAGTGTTTTCTTTTAAACGACGTATTTATGTCCACATTTCCACTAATTTTGCTAGTAGATCACTGTATGTCAGTGGCAAAAATGTCTAGATACATTTATTTCTATTTGAGTTTGGAACATTAATTGTGAAAAAAAATTCAAAGAACATACATTCTAAAGACACAGTAAGTGTTATATCCCTCGGGTTTTGAAATCATTATGAATGGCAAATATTCTTGATAAACAAGTGTTTGAACTGTATTGTGTACTGTTTCCCTTTTTACCCTCATCCCCAGCTGATTTCCTGTCATTGAACAGAAATTAAATACACTGACTGACTAAAGGAAATTATATGCCTTGAACAAAAGAAGTCTTGAACCAAAAAGACCACATACCAGAAAACTCAAAATCCTCAAAGACATTAGCAAATTCAGGCCTATTGACTTCTTTTGAATCAACAGTGAAACATGAACCACAGCAAACAAGTAGAAGCTACAGTGTACTGAAAAAGTAAGTACACCTCTTTAAAATGCTATGTTTTAACATATTTAGACATATTTGACCTTCACCTAGTCTGCTTAAAGTCCTAATAGTAGATAGAACTAACCTCATTTCTCAAATAACACACAAATATTCTATATTGCTGGGTATGCTGCATTTTTGTTCAATTTCTTTTCCTTTCTGGCTCCTCGTGGTGTCCTAGTGCAAAACAATACAGCACACAACAATATTCAGAACTGAGTGACTAGATGCCTGTCAATTACCACACAGCCAGTTGTGAAGCTCGAGGTGAGTGGAGGCACAGATCCACTTGGGACAGGAAGGAAAGAAAAGAGAAATGAAGGAAAAACAAAACGCCATGACACCTGGAAATCTGCACACGGACAGGTATGAGTCTGTATTCTCCCCATGCTAACTCAGATATTAGTCTCTCATTCAAGTCCTGGAGGTCTGGCCAGAAAGGGGGTTTAAAATCACTAGTCAGTGGCATAGTGCTCCAGCACATTCTTCTCCTCAGTACTGTTTTTTTGCATGTAGTCAGGGTAAGAGAGGTAAAATGAATTTTACTGTTTGGACTGTTGGGACTGAAGATGATGCTAGAGACAATGGAAATACTGCGATATGTTATTTTTCTTTTCATTTGGTATTTTAGAAGGAAGCTTGCCTGGTTGGCTGGACTGAGACGAATACTGTAAGTACTCATGGGAAGTAAAGAGGGCAGCAGCAGAAAGGATTCTCAATTATCTTTTTCAAGGTTTTTGTTGTGTATATGCATAGGCAGTTCAGGAAAGTGGTGCATGAACCATACAGTATGTAGCATGTAGTATTTAATCTAACTGTGTTGTTCTTGTCTTTCGGTATACTTTTTAATATTAATACCTCTTCTTTAGATACAAATGAGCCTACCCATGCCTAGGACAGAAAGAGTAAAAATTCCTTTTCATTACTCAAGATAGAGTAAATACTATACGGAAAATATTCAAATGGAATTTAGTGCCTGGTTGTCTATGGAAAGGAATATTACTCTTTTTCCTTGTAAAGCAGAAGACATGCTCAAGGAGTATCTCCTGAGGCCCACACCTGATGCCCTCTGACAGTAGCATTCTCTTGTCTGAGGCACCAGTGGGTTTATAAACCCCAAAGTGTCACGCAGGGGCTGACTGCGGAGGATAGGGATCCAATGCGGGGCCCTGGGCAGGGTTGGCGCTAGACGTAGGCGTAGTCGGAGTAAACAGGCAGGGGTCCGAGTCCGGGAAGGCGTAGTAGAGGCGTAGGTGCAGAATCGGTAGGCGAAGGCGTAATCGAGGAAACAGGCTGGGGTCGGAGTCCGGGAAGGCGTTGGAGTGGATTCAGAAGGCGGAGGTGTAATCGAAGAGACAGGCAGGGGTCAGGATCCAAGAGAGCGTTCTAGAGGCGAAGGTACAAAATCGAGTGGCAAAGAGGTAGTCGGAAAAGCGGGGTCGAGGTCCAAGGGAGAATCAATAGTAAGGCGAAGGTGTAGATAGAAGGTAAGCTCAGGGAGAGAATCTCAATCGTGAGCAAAGACCGGGGGACTGATGAGGGTTTAAGTAGAGGACTGATTGACGCGTGGACGTTTGGTACAGGGAGAGCTCATGGGAATGCGGGAGCGCTTGCCTGCGTGAGGGAGATTCGTGACACAAAGGTTGTGATCCAAGTCCACCAGTCAAAACATGACAGCAGTGACATGATGTATCAGGCATGTGTAAGTTACATCTACTCATACATATCAGGTGCTGACGACTCACGCAATGGACTGAAATGCATGAGTGACAAAAGTATAGGAAAACGGACAAGACAATCCAACAATTCCAAAAACACAGTTAAATGCATAAGAAACACACAGTTACTTAATAAAAGAAAAAATAAAAGGAATCCTTAAGAAAATAAAGGAAAAGATAGATACTTTATTGATCCCGTGAGGGAAATTGCAGTGCAAGAGCAGCTTAGCACAGTCAACACAGCACAGTGTAACGCAATAATACAACAATACAATACATACAATACAAAAAACAAGGATAGATTAAGAAAAAAAAATGATATTTTCGATAGGCTCTTACGTTAGAAACATAAATTCAATTTATCTTATATAACATATAAATGAAAAGTAGAAAAATAGTAATACAGTATAATACATATTAATACTAGGCACAGTGGTGAGCATTGTTACCTCACAGTACTGGGGCCCTGGGTTCAGTTCCAGACCTGGCGTGCTAACTGCATGGAGTTTGTATTTTCTCCCCGTGTTCATATAAGGTTTCTCCCACAGTCCAAAGACATACTCGTAGGTTCATTGGCTTCTGCGAAACCTGCCCCTGGTGTGATTGTGTACATGTCTGTGTCTGTGTGTGCCCTGCAATACACTGGCCATTGCAGGCCAGGTCAAGTATCCTGCACCTGCTCTTTGCCAGGGTAGGTTATGGCTCCCTTGAAAACCTGTACAGTTTGTAATATTGGTAATATAATACTGTAATCATTGTGTAATAAAATATATAATTTAACACATAAATTAGTAATGTAATACTGTTTATATTTTTGACAGCAGTTAGTAAAATTAGCAGTAACTTGTATTAGGAATTGAACATATTTATGAATTGTGAGCAAAACTATGTGCATACTATTTCAACTCTTGGTTCTCTGCAGCTGCTGAATTCTCTGAAGCAATATGTACTGGCCTCATTAAAGGATATACACAAATAAACAACTGTTGAATGAAACGTTTTCCTGTGCACCTCAGCATAGATAAAAGGCAATAAAACCCCCAAAATAAACAAGGTTGTACATTTATTTTACTGTACCACCGGTGATAATGCTGTGTTTTATTTTCACTATAAAGCAGCATCTCCTAGTGTATCTCATAAAATATTAATCTTCATATCCAAATTTTAGCACAAAACATCTACCTAGTTTCATAGTCTTTATAAAATAGTAGACATTAATCTTGTGCACAGCAAGTATACTTTAATGCTATCTCAGACATGTGTCTGAACCCATTTGGGAGAAACTGTCTGAGAAACATTAAGGAAAAAAAATGAGCACACTGCTGATAAGAACCAAGGTTCCAAAGAAAAGAGCTATTATTGCTTTTTTATTACTAAAGATTAAAAACTTAATAAAAGTCACGTAAGGGGCTTAGTTGAGATTTCTGTCAAATTTGTAATTTAATTATGGCTTCTGTTCTGTTTTGTTATTCAATAGCAATAAGCTAATTCATTTAATTGTATGTTTATTTTTTAGTATACAATCATCCATTTAAACAAAAATCCAAAATAAATCCTCACATGAACAGTAACAGAATTTCATATGTTGTTGAAAGAAATTCAATTTCAGTGTCATTTTGATTAACTTAACTGCCATTTTAAACAGAATGAAGTCATTCACTGCAGAAGAATACAGTCAATATATTGTCACTTTCAAGTTTAATATTTTAGCCAATGTAAATGTCAGCACTTGACAATTAACAGATTTACAGAGAAAACACCTGCCTCTTGGATTTCGACTAAATATAATCAGTCACAAGGCAATCAGTAAAGATAGAAATTCCATTTTAGAAACTTGGCTGTCAGCAGATTTTAAATCTCACAGGACAGGACGGCCTACTAAAAGATGTTTGAATCAGGAGCTGCAAAGCATTTGGACTACAAAGGAACAAGTTCATTCTATTAATAAAATATATATTATGCTATTGTTAGCCATAGATCCTGATTTCATTAGTATTTTTAACCCAAGGTGCTAAAAACAGCAATTTACTGCAACTTGAAAAAATGATTTTATTTATTTTGTCACAAATCTTTTTTCTTTTATTTACAGTAGATATCATAATATTTACATATTGTTACAGCTATAGGTGACAATGAAGTCTCTCTATATTTTTAGATAAACTGTGTAACACCTGGCTTTGTAAACATTTTACCAGCTTCAAAGCAGAGGAGATGTCGGCTGAGATGAAGAGGATCCTCCCGATTAAAAACAATTGCAAAGTTTACCTCCTGTAGTTAATTAAGTTGTGGGTAAATGATTGTCAGTGAGAAGTCCAGCAATACACCACACAGGATCAAATTTAGACAGTAGAGGAGGGGAAGAGAAGAGAAAGGCAGAGAAAAAGAGAAGAGGAAAAGGACAAAAGGAAGGTCAGACCACAGATGAGGAATCGGGACGAGTTGGAACATGGAGCTCGTGCCAGGCAAGAGCGCCTACTGCATGATCATCCAAACAAAAGCTGATTGGAGCTCCAGTAAGTATTTGAACCTTGCTAGAGAGAGGTGGATTGGTGGTCATCAGTTACTGCCTTTACTGCCAGGGAGGCCTGTCATTCGCCAAAGTTTTCCTTCAGACTGAGCATAGAGGAGACTGAACAATTGTTACTTGACTTATCACAGACAGTAAGGATGCCATCTGTTAAGTCAGCTTCTGCTGGAGGGGAAAGCAGGGTGTAATGAGTCTTGCCCAGTCTCAGTCACATTTATTCAGCCATCTTCCTAGCAATTCACACCAACCTTAGCCACCCTTAACCTTCCAAGCAGCACAGAAATACATCTGAGATGCTGATTCTTTGTTTTTACTGTGGTAGGAGAGGACACAAGGCTGATAATTGTTTCCTGAGAAAAAAGCAAACCTATTTTTGTTGTATTTTGTCTCAGGATAAGAACAATGATCTTGTTTCCCCAGTAAAATTAATGGAACACCGCTGCATGTCTTAATAGATAGAGCCAGCAGTCAGACTTTAATCAGTCTTTTGTGGCTGATAAAACTTTTAATGGGGAGCTAAGTATTTGCTGTAACCATGGAAATGAAAAGAACTATTCCTGTCTGGATGACATATTAACAATGTTAAACCAGTAGTATTTAATGACTGTAGGAACTGGAATAATCTGTGACAGGAAAATTCCTAGAAAGTTAAAGTGCAAAATGTACAAGACTGTGATTAGACCTGTACTACTATATGGAGCTGAATGCTTGGCAGTTGGAAAGAGGGAAGAGAACTTGATGAGAAGAACTGAAATGAGGATGTTGAGATGGATTCTGCAGATTTCAATGAAGGATAAGATCAGAAATGAAGAAATCCGTAGACGATGTAGGGTGGTGGATGTGGTTGAGAAGATGCGAGAGGCGAGGTTACGGTGGTATGGACATATCATGAGGAGGGACGTTGAGGAAGTAACAAAGAGGGTAATGGAACTTGAGGTGGAAGGTAACAGGGGAAGAGCCAGGCCTAGAAAGAGATGGATAGATTGTGTGAGAAAAGATATGGAGGTATGTGAAGTGAGTGAGGAAGATGTGCTCGACAGAGACAAGTGGAGAAGAGCAACCAAAGCAGCTTACCCCAGGACAGTCTGGGACTAAGGCTGTGGAAAAGAAGAAGAAGAAGAAGAGGAACAGTGCATATGATGTAATAGTAGGATCGCCAGTTATAAAATACGTGCTTACATCTGTTTTCATGTGTCCTGTCAATGCTGCTGTGACACGACTTTACACAAGGGCAATTCAGATACAGGTGTGAGATTGCTAACCTCCTTTTGAAATTGAGGTTGAACTGGAAGAACAGAAGCATATTGGTAAATCATGTAAATCTAAGAAGCCCTGCCAGCACTCAACTGACTTTTCTTGAAACACAGTATGCTTGCTTCCCATTTACTGAAGTACAAGAAGTTATACTTGCTCAATATTTTCATTAGGAAAAATCAACAAGGAAAGTGGTGGTAAAATTTCTCATAAAAATAGTAAATGTTGTTTAGAGTCAGTGAAGATGGTCACTGCTTTACTGCTGAATAGCTCCTGGTGCCTCAAACAGATTGGGAGAAGTAGTTTCACTTGGGATATTCAATCCCTTTATCAGAACATTCATGGCAAGTTAAATACTTTGACATATAGGTGCTAAGTTTTTTTCTCCTAAAAAGTTCATGGATACAGTTAAATACTGTAAGTCATGTACCACGTAGACAGTCATGTCTACGGTGTATTTACTTCTCCTCACAAGGCTTCAAATAATGTTCTCCTTATTACACTGTCCACTGCTCCATTTGCACATAATAATAAACTTTATTTTATATAGCGCCTTTTAAGGTGGCTTCTCAAAGCACTTTACAGGATGACAACAATCATAAATAAGAAGAATACACAAAATAAAACACAATTACGATATATAGAGGAGACCATGGATAGTGGTAATAAGAAAAGCAGAGGGGTGAAGAAAGGGGTGAAGAACATATCGCAATGGATGTCATTGGCCCCTTAAAAAGGAACGGTTCAGATAATCACTTTGCCACACATTATCCACAAGCACTTCCACTTCATCCAGTCACCACTAAACAAGTAATAATAATAATAATAATAAACTTTATTTTATATAGCACTGTTAAAGGTGGGTTCTCAAAGCACTTTATAGAATGACAACAACAATAAATAAAAAGAATACACAAGATAAAACACAATTACGATATATAGAGGAGACTGTGGATGGTGGTACTAAGAAAAGCAGAGGGGTGAAGAATGGAACCAGTTAAGTAAAGGCTTTTCTGAAGAAGAGGGTTTTGAGTCTGGATTTGAAGGAGTTTAGAGAAGGTGACTCTCTGATATCCTTGGGGAGAGAGTTCCAGAGCTTGGGGGGATAACAGGAGAAGGCCCCATCACCCATAGAATGTAGATGGGCTTGGGGGACAGTAAGGAGAGCAGAATTAGAAGAGCGAAGGTTGCGAGGTAGGGAGTAGGGCGATAATAGTTCAAATAGTTCAGACAGGTACTGAGGTGCCAAGCCATGTAGAGTCTTGTAGAGCCTTGTAGCCTTGTAGTCTTGTAGAGCCATGTAGGTGAGCATAAGGATTTTAAAGTCTACACGAAATTTGACCGGAAGCCAGTGCAAGGACTCCAGGATAGGAGTAATGTGATCATTTGCACTAGACCTGGTCAGGATTCTGGCTGCTGAGTTTTGGACATACTGCAGTTTGTTCAAAGTAGATTTAGATACCCCAGCGAGTAGAGCATTACAGTAGTCAATTCAAGAGAACACAAATGTGTTGATCAGTGTAACGAACAGTTCTTTCCTTACTCAATCCGGGGTTGAGTGAGAATATACGAGGGAAAAAAGGCATGCAGGAAGCGGGGATGAAAACATGGGGGTGTGTCCATGAAGTGCTGGTGGTCGGGGGAGGTGTGGCCAAGGCAAACGATCCAATGCGAAATGCAGGACGAAAGCAAAAGGTCTAAAGCCGGGCGGTCCATCCGAGACAGTTAAAACCAGAGCCGAGTCGGAACTGGCAGGGGGAAAGGGAACAGGAACAGAAACTTAAAACCATGACGGAGCCGGGCGCTGCCAGGTCCCGGGCTCACACGATACAGGAATCAATGCAGAGCCCCGAACTGAGTGGGCATCTGGCTTTTAAGGGGGGCTGGAAGGAGGCTGGAACAAGGGGCAGGTGCACAAAATGAGGTCCAAAGTGAAAGAGCCAGAGCGCCCTTAAGGAGGAGGGACTACAATCGTGAGAATCAGCTTTTCAGCCACAGTTAGTGATAGCATATGGCGTAGTCTAGCGATATTTCTGAGGTGAAAAAAGATGTTTTGACAGTATGTTGCACATCTGGGTCGAATGTTAAGCCAGAATCGAATATACAGTAACCCCGAGGTTTTTCAATTTAGATTGAAGTAGCTAGGATATCAATATACAGTAGTACAGTAGATCTCAAGAACAGGGACCCTACCAATTCATTTCCGAACATGGCACTGACTTTATATCCATTCTGCTCCAAAAATATAGATAACTGGGCTTGAGGTTCTGTGCTCCAGCCCCTACCATGTGCAGACGGATGACATGATTGAGTGGTTCAATGAAACCCTTAACCTGAAGCTGAAGAAATGTGTGCTGACAAAAAGGCAAGGATTGGGACATCTTAACTACTTTTCACTAACCAGAAAGCACTTTAAGCTTTGACTTTATTTTCACTCTTTGAACTGTTGTATGGAAGGATACTGAGAGGTTCACTGGGTGTGCTATGAGAGACCTTTGAAGAGCCTGAGAAGTCAGTGAAAGCTTTAATCAATGACTATATCTTACAGATGAGAGATTCTCCGGGGTGCTACTCAGTGGTAATGGCTTGGCAAAATCTCAGGGAACTTCACTGCACCACAAATGCATGGTAGGACAAGACCTGAGAATAACAACCTGAGTGAAAAGTGGGTTTTTATGGCTAGTGGGCAGGCTCCTTATGAAGTTATGAGGAAGATGGGTCTAACCAACCCACTACATAAGATATGAAGGAGACAAGAGAAACATCTTTTTTTTCATATAAACCTGCTCAGATCCTGTGAGGAAGCTGAACCAGTCAAACTGTCACTTTTTGGTGCATCACACCCTAGAGCATAAAAAACAAGAGAAAGACTTTTCATGTAACAACAGACCTTCCTTTCCAGATTTCAAGCACCTGATGGGTTCCCAGAAACATGAGCTGGCTGACCTGTTAGAATAGTTCAGAACTCTCCTTTTAGAGAACAGCCATGGCTTACCTACGTCATTACACATTACATCCATCTGGAAGATCCTCACCTCAGATTCCATAAAGGATGATGGATACTTCAAAACAGGAAATCAATACAATGTAAAACCTAAATGTGGCTGAGCCACCTAAGAGTCTATGGAGTCTTAGTCAGTCATCCCTTCACCAAAAAAGAAAGGGAAGGTGAGACTCTGTGTGGACAGTACATGCTGGGGAGAGCCTTCATTTCATGGGGATCATCAGGTATGACAGAGGGCTCTGTCACCTGTCTCAGGCATAAAGGCACGCATTATCTATTTTTCCTCAGTATTTCAGTTAAGCTAGTTTTCATCCATTCATACACATTGCATACTGTACATTAACTGTATTTCACTTTTCACCTGGAGAAGGCTCCACAGCTGAACTGTGTGTTTCTTTTCCTTTCAGTTTGCAATAAACCTTTACCAGGAACAGTCTATGCATACTGACACAGCTACTGTCACGATTATAGTCCCTCCTCCTAAAGGGTGCTCCGGCCCTTTCACTTCAGACTTGATTATGTGCACCTGAACCCTGTTCCCAGTCCACCTTAAAAGCCAGGCGCTGACTTTCATCTGGGCTCTGCATCTGATTTCCGTATCGTGCGAGTCCGGGACCTGGAAGCGCCTGGTCCCGTTAAGGTTTTAATCTCTGTTCCCGTTCCCTGTCCGCCGGTTCTGACCCAGTTCATGTTTTTAATTCCTTGTTGGATGGATCACCTGGCTATGGACTTATTCTTGTGTTTTTGGATTACCCTCTGGATTACTTTTGGATTGTTTGCCTCGGCTACACCTCCCCCGTGCACCAGCGCACTTCGGACACACCCCCCTGTTTTCATCCCCGTATTCCTGCATGATCTTTTTCCTACTGTTTCCTCACAATTCTGGATTGTGTTGTCCGCATAGGGTCCGGAAAGAACTGTTCGTTACAGCTACCTACTCAAACGTCTTAAAATACTTAACTTCTCAACCATCTACCTTTAACCAGTTCAGCATTTCCCAGAAATTAATTAATCTCCCAGCATGTTGTTGAACTGGGGGAGGAAACCAGCACATTCAGAGGAATCCCACATAAACACAGGAAAAACATACAAAGTCCTCACTGATACAGTCATGCCCTAGGTCTGGAATTAAACTAGGGCCCCAGCACTGCAAGGCAGAACTGCTAACACCTGCAGCACCTTGCCATCCTAAATCTTCTCACATTAGAGGAGGAAAGAATAAGCAAACGTGTATGTTTTAAACTTAATTATCCAAGGCTGTGATCTGAATAAAACTGGAAAAATATCTAGACATTGAATTGAACCACATTCTAGGTTTCATATTCATTTTCATTCATTTCATTTTAGCTTTCATATTCATATTCATTTCATTTCAAATCCAATTTAATTTACAGTAAAATGAACTCAATACCCCAAAGGTATAGTGTTTATTAATTGGATCTGTCAATAAGTATATAACATTCTTTTTTACTGCATTCCATATTTTACAAGGAGTGATTCCTATAAGATTATTTGTTTTCTGTCAGATGATTATCTTTGACTGTGTTTCGCAATTAACTGCAATGGTATTGCTGTTCAGTACAACAATAATAATTTCAATGAGTGGAAGTCAAGTAATTATCTCAGACCACCAAAATAAATTGAAAATGTATAACCATTAATTAAGAAACACATAACATATTGTCAGTCACATTATTGTAATTATTGTGACTTGTTTGTTTGTGCACATTATGAATGTTAACACTAATGCTCACAAAGTGCATAACATTTGCATTTCCAGTTTTAACCTCTATTTCTGCAATTAAAAAAGCACGAGACCCTGTTTAATTAGTTAACTTAATCAGACACTTCATGTGATTATCCACCTTTTATCTAACTACTTCATCCATTACAGGTTTGTGGGGGAGCCAGGGCCCATCCCAGCAAGCCTGGAGAAGGGTTTCAGGAACTTCAGTGTTTCGCCACTGTGGCTTAAAAAGGCACACCAGGTTACCAACCAGAGCTGGTTCTGGAGATTGGTGCTGCTGCTCCCTCCTCTGTGACATTTGGGCTTGGTAACTGTGGTCCAATGGAGTACAGTACCGTTGGTGGTTTAGAAAGTGTGTCCTTTGGAATTAGTGTTTGTATAATTTGACCTGGGTGACACGCATTCCACATGCTCTCACAAACGACGTCACATTCCCACGCGCACCCACTTAAATAGACGCTCACGCCGCAACTAATCTTCCTATCGTCTTTCACTCCCGTCACTACTTTAACCCTCCTCTTTTCCCTTACCATTGCTCACTAATTCGGATTCTCCCTGGAGTTCCCTGGTGCGTGTACCCTCCTTCAAAAACTTGTTCTCTTCCTTTCTTCCTGATTCTTGCTAGATTCTGCCTTTGCGTTTTTGGATTGGTTGCCTTTCTGTATTGTCTCTACCAGGTCTTGACTATCGCCTGCCCTTTGGGTTTCGGATATTAGGACTTGCTTCTTTTTTGCTTCCTACTACTGCTCAGGGAATAAGCCTACTTGAGCCCTGCACAGGGTCCTTATTTTCGCATTCATAACTGCTAACACTGGGTATTGGGTATACAGTGTTAAATGTTAACTAAAAAGGGTACTTAAACGATACTGTATAGTACTGAGAGGAAATCGGTATTCAAGTTCATGTAGAAAGTTGACTCTGGTCAAGGCAATGCACTGGTGGGGAGAAATTCAATTTGTTCCCGGCGTAGCTATTACTTCTGAAATTAGAATATTCAAGTGTGTCGACAAAAATCCAACCGTATTGACTCCGGTGATCAAAAGGAACCACAGAGGGTTAGTTGTCATTAGATGGAGTGGGTTTCCATGCCCTGCAAGGTCCTAATTGGCTGGTCATCTTTTGGAAGATTGACAATGACTTGCAAGTTAGGTTCATTGTCCAGATTTGCTTAAATCTTTCTGTAGACATCAAGGCGTCTTGGGAAGACATTTGTCCTGAGGAGTCCTGCTCCGCATTTGTCTAGCTATGCCAGTATGTGTTGGTTATCAAGAAGGCTCATCACCTTGTATTCTAGCACACTAAAATCCACAGGATTATTCCATAGCCAAGGCCACAGACAGAGGCCTTATTAAAAATCCACCTCATCACTATACCCTTGCTTGTAAATATTCTACATAAAATATAAATTATTTATTTTAAATCAATTTATTTTTCCTGGTGTTAAACAGAACATCTGTATCCAGGGTATTGGTTAACTAAGCTCCATAAGGTATTGTGTGCTATTTATTATAGAGTACACAGATGCTAGGAGCAGGCACTCTCTGCACTGCACATATGCTCATTTCCAGTGCTTTCTAAGCTAAAGAGTCCAGATCTAAAAAGGAAGGCAGCCACTCTCCTTGTTGGCAGTGTAACAATCACACAGGGACACAAGACGAATATCACAGACAGCAAATACAGGACAATAATAATTACCGTACTGTCAATCATTATCTTAGCAGCCCTGGCAGGGGAGGACTGCATTCATTGCATTTATTACCCAGTGTTCCTGTCTAAGTTATATGAGTCTCATAAGATAAGATCACTTTATTGGCCATATACAATTTCTTGCATTAGGAATTTGTCTTTTCACATACCCCAGCTTGCTCTCCATGAGACACAGACACACAGACAGAGAAGCTTGGGGTCAGAGCACAGGGTCAGTCGTTGTACAGAGCCCCTGGAGCAGATTGGGTTAAGGGCCTTGCTCAGGGGCCCAACAGAGGAGGATTCCTCTTCCAGCCATGGGATGTGAGCCGGCAACCTTCCAGCCACAAGCACAGATCCTTAGCAACTGTGCCACCACTCCACCTACTGGCTCCACAAAATCACCAAATGTCATCCAATTATAACTACAGGTACTGTACTTGTTATGAACAAATGCAATGAAAAATACAAAAGAAGACATCAAAATGTCTAGCAGGTGTAACATGATCTGATTTCATCATCTACATACTGGATGCAGTACAGCTATATAAGAAATCATGTCTGGAGGCCACATACAATATTGCTCAACCGAGCAAAACATAATTTAATCATATGTATTCAAAATGTCATTAAAAAAATGGAATATGTTAGACAAATACTACTGCCATGTTACAGCAATCAAATGCATGGCTGAGTGAAATTGCTACAAGATTTAATTTTGCATTTAATGATAGGCAGTCTAGAGATATGATTTTCAGACTCTTTTGGGGAAACCACACGTTGGAGACCAGAAATGCTATTCTTAAGCATAAACAGCAAGAGGGGAATGTTAGACCATCCACTGCCCCCCATTTGAATGATAATAAATCCATTGTTCCTTATACTGTATACTGCCCCTCACTGTTGATAGGAATTGACAGCCACACTACTGGGGTGGATGCCCAGCCTGTTTCTGGAACTTAAGGTAATACAATATCCCTCCTAGGCCTACTGTATCTGATAGAGAGATACACTGACACTACATTTTTCAAGATATATTTTTCTGTGAAAGCACAATTTACTGGCTATTCGGCTCAAGTTCCCAGAAGACCTTGGGACTTACAGAAAAACACACATTCAGAATTAGAATGTACGCATTCAAATAAAAAATAAAAACCCTCTCAATAATCAGTCTGACGTAAGACGTGGTCAAGACGTGTATATAATTAGGAATATTAATGCAATCATTTAAAATTAAGTAGTATGCACAAAATATACATTACATATTGTAAAATAGATATATAGCAATAACAATTTCAGTTGTTGCCAAGATGACTCTGAGGTAAAGGAAAATGTTCTTGACTTATTCCCTTCTTTGGTGCATGTAGTCCAGAAACAGAAGGAGCAGAGTCTCAAAGCTGCTGAGTTGAGGTTCAAGGAACGTTTTCATACATCTGCCATTCATCTGCCAGCACATCTACAGCCATTTCAAAAAAGAGACATTGACTGAGAAATGTATCTCAACATTTTAGCTGCTCAATATTTCACCTTTAACTGTAGGATAATCACTTCTCATGTAACATCTCATCGATGACATTGTCTACATTAATTTTAGCACCACATCCATCACTATATGTTATGCTAAAACAAATGTCATGACCTCTTATGTACACATTATGTAATTTGCGCACGACCCTTTAAAACATCATGCATAACACCTTGTGTAGCAGTTATGAAGGTGTTATGCAGCAACATTCTAATAAAGTGTTTTACAGTAGTTACAGCTGCTACAGCAGCCATAGTTATCTTTCATTCATGTCATCATACTGTACAGTATTATATATGTGGTCTCTTCAGGTGATCTCATATATCATATACTGTATAAATATAAATTAAGTTCTATAAGTTAATCAACAACTTATCAGCTGAGTGTGTCTGGTGCTTAATGTACAAAAATAAAAAATGCTAAATAAAAATATGAAATAAATATATTTTGCATGTTTCATAGTCCAGTCTGGTTTCTAAATATTCTAAATATGGAGCTGATCAATATTTCCACATTTTCTAACTCAGCATAAAGCAACATCAAACAGTGAGGTAATTCAGATTACCTTCAGTCTTGGGAGCAAAAGAAGGCACACGTAGTGCAATAAGCATCACTTGGAAGAGACAAAGAGGTCTTTGTGAATTGCACATACTGTACAGTACATACTTACTGTATTTACAGATGGTTTAATTTCCTAAGAGAAATCAAATAACAATATTATCAGATCAAACTGTTAAAAAATGTGGCGTAGTAATAAAATTAACACACAAATAGCATTAATAAATTGACAAGATATTATAAGAATCAGCCTTCTGCACTACAATGATTGGTTATTGCTAGAACTACAGTATAAATATATGTAATTCTTAAAATTGATTATTTTTAATAAAATACAGCACTGTATCAAAACATAATTTCTCAGTCTTGAATGAATACACATATTAAAATACACGGGTGTGTACACAGTAAGTCTAACGGGAATCCATATACTGTAAATTGACATGAGTTATACTTAATGTGAAGCAATAAACAAATTACTCGGACCTCCAAAGAAAATGACAAAAAAAATACAATTTGTATCTGCTGTACAATGTGACAAATTAATGTTTCCACACTCAATTCCCATGGCTTGTTTGCTACTCAAATTATATTTCTTATGAAATGAACAGAGATGGGTGACATACAGTAATGGTGCAATGGCGCAGTAGTTAGCTTTGCTGCTTTGCAGCATTGGGACCCTAGGTCCAATCCTGAACCTGGAGCGCTATCTGCATGGAGTTTGTATGTTCACCCTGTATTTCTACAGGTCCTCTGGCTTCCTCCCACAGCCCATAAGCATATTAATAGTTTAATGGGCCCTGGTGTGAATGTGTGCATGTTTGTATCTGTCTGTCCTGCAACGGACTAGTGTCCCGTCCAGAATGTACCCTGCCTTGCACCTGCTGCATGCAGGGATAGGATCTGGCTCTCTGTGACCTTGAATTAAAAGAAGTGGTTAGAAAATGAATGGATGGATTAACATATGGCCTTTTAACATTCACAGGTAAAGCTCTCTCTCATTTTCCTAATAATGTCGTCTTTACCTGAGAACCTATACAGTACATGAAGAAAAAATGAGGTGAGGATAATATTTAAAATAACTGTGTGCAGGACTTTTTGCTTTCTCATGCTGTCTACCACCGAGGTCCATAAAACACAGTCTACATGTATAGTTTCATAACAGACATGCTAAGTTACGTGGGCTTCAGTGGGATATCAATTAAATCTGTATGACAAGAAAAGCCTGGAACATTCATATAAACTGTTCTTTTGAGGCATTTATTCCTGCATGTATTTTTAGATGCATGTATTTTTTGATGCAAGACAAGTCCATACTCTAAATGGTTGCCCATTTTTTTCCCAACATTAAAAACTTGAATTATAAATTTAGTTATGTTATTTGTGAATTTTACCATTTTTATGTAATTATCTTTCTTTAAGCACAGTAATGTCAAAGGAAGCTCAGATGTGTTTTTTGAATGTAACGCTGTAAGCATACTATATATTGTAATGCACTAGTGCATCTTTGACCAGTGTTGGTCCCTGGGCCTGCCAGATAAGCATAATTTTGTAGATGATCCTTTTGATTTAAAAAGCTATAGAATGTTGTTGTTGTTTTTCATGGAGGCAGGTCAATTGTTCAATGAGAAAGAGATTAAAATGAAAAAATGAAAAATGAACATAAAACAACCTGTCAGACTGCAGCTCTCTCCAAGACCAGGAATGACTGCCCCTCCATTATTATAAGATCAAATTCAATCTGCTAAGAAAATCAATTACAAAAAAATTACAAAGTACTTGAATATCCATAAAATAGTTCACAAAGTGCTAGTTTAACCTTTTAATATTGTTTTTGGACATATCACTTGTTTACCTTACCACATGTTTTGAGTTTTCCTTTTCTTGTTTCCTTTTACAGTTTATACTGTACAAATATTTACAGTGCTTAGAAACTATGGTAGATGACCTCATTATTTTGATTGTGGAAGACATCCCATTGATAAACCATTATGAATTCAAGCCTTACACTTCACATCCATCCTTAAGCAATCTTTTGAGGAGCTTTTTTTTGTATATTTAGAATGCCCAATTAGTCTTGACAGAAACATCAGAGTACGGCAGAATACACATAATGAGGTGTGAAACATAGGAAATTCAGTTTTTGTTTTACTTAGGTGGCATTGCAGCCTTGAACATGTTGTTTTCATATCCAGCAGAAAATATGCAAGTTCGTCTAATGCAGGAAAAAAAATGTTTGTTTCTTCTAATGGCACAATTCTAGACTCCGTATAGGAACTTGAAAACATAAGAAAAATTATAAGCAAGAGGACATCTGGCCCATCTAACCTGTTTGGTAGTTAGAACTTTATTGTGACAAGGATCTCATCTGGGCATTTCTTGAAGGAAGTCAAAGTATCAGCTTTAATTACACATCTTTGTAGCTTGTTCTGTAGTTTTTGGTCTAAATACAAAATGTTACATGTGACTTAAACCCAACATGGTACATTACTGAGTCAAAACCATCCTTCCTGTTATGCAAGGTGGTGGCAGCATCATGTCATATTCCTGCTTCTCATCAGCAGAAATTGGGACTGATGGGATCAAGACTGTTCAGGACTAATGGGAACAAAGTACTGGCAAGGCTTCGAGGAAAAACCTGCTTTAGACTTAAACATGAGACAAAAATCACCTTTCAGTCAGACAATGATCAAAAGCATAAGGTCATGGGCACACTGAAGTGGCATACTGTAAGAATAAGAAAGAGAATGTCCTTGTTTTGCCCTGTCAAAGTCATGACCTGAATCCCATTGAGAATCTGTGGAAAGACGTGAAAATACTGTCTATAAGTGATTCCAAGCATGAAAGAATGGGAAAAACTTATACTAAGTTGGTGTGAAAGTTGGTAGAGTCTTTTCAGTACAGTAGAGAGAAGTGACTTGTAGGTGTAGTGTAACTGTTGCCAAAGATTCTTCCACCAAATAGTAAGTTGATGGGTCTGAATATGCAATTAACGTATTTCAGTTTTTCTCTTTCGTTTTAACTGACATTTACTGTAACTTATCTAACCCTTAAAAGTTTTCTGTTTAAGCATTAAGGTTTTGAAGAAAATCTGAAGTTTAAAAAATGTGAATCACCATTCATCAAGGCAATGCAATCTCACCCCCTTTCATTATATTAACCAAGATCTTAATAATTCTAGTGCTCATTGTATTTTTCTCCCAAAAAGCAAATAGTTGTTGTAACTTACTGTAGGTTCATTGTACTTCCCTTTTTGATAATTAAAAGTTAATATATTGTTTTAAAAGCAGCTTAAGGGAGCTTTTTTGTTTGGAAGAGATTACATTTTCTTTCTAGCAAGCACTTCAGCAATGGTACTAAATAATCTTTATTGCCTTCTGCTGTACAACGTTGCTGCCATGTTTTCTCTCTTCAGACTTATGTACTACACAATATAATTTTATAGGCTTTTATTGAGTGTATATGAATACCCTCTGCTGAAATACATAGAATAAGAGCAATATTGATGTATAATAATATAAATTAGTGTCATTTGTAGTGGTTTATCTTCATTAGATGTACTATGTCTGAGAGTCAGTGAAATCAATACCAGAATTTAGGAAGGAACAATTCAATAGATAGAAACTTTATGTGAAATGCAACACAACACTTTCAAAAGCAAAACATTATCATTAATTTAGTGTATAATAAAGTTTAATTTCTGTGATGTCTGGTAATTTAAGTACATTGTAAGCACTCAATGCTGAAATGTGATTTGTATGTCTGCAAGACCCAAATTAACTTCAGAAAGTACAGTACGCTATGAGAACATGACTGTGTAATCATAAACATAATCTGTTAAGTCATAGAAAGGTTACCAAATCCAGATGTGAATATACAGTATGTAAATGTTTCACAATACATAATGAACATTAGTTTGAGTCTTTGATAAATGTAAGTGATGTTTACAACCGTTGGTTGCCAGGCAATAACAGACCACATAAATACTTTTCTGAAAGACAATAAGATCTTGTTCAAATGTATTAACATAAAGTTAAAAGATGATTTACTGACTGATGCTTGTTTATGATTCATAAAGAGTTGTTGTTTGTAACAGCTATATTCACCTCTCTGTTCAGTATGTGCAGTATACAGTATAAATATATATGTATTGATTTTTTTTCTCTGAATGTTTTAGTAAGGGTTTCAACACTTCACTAAAAACTATAGTCTATAGTTTTCAAATCTTAAAGGACATAGTGTTTTTATTCATTACTTTATTTACATTATTACATTATTATAATAGGAATTCTGTTTTCTTTACATTCATTAAGAAAGGAATGATTGGCATCATGGAATATGGAAAAAATAAACTCAGATATTTTCAGTTATATTTATTCTTTTTCCATGTCAAGTGTCTCTACAGTATGTGTATTGAAGTGATCAAGGAATATCAAAATGTCTCTGAAAAATACTCTTCTTAATTGTTGGATGATTCAATTACAAATGAATTTGTACAATTACAAAAAAATGAAGATCATTTACAAATAATGAAAAGAAAAACATCTGCAGTAAAATATTACACTGTATTATTACTCTGGTTTACACTGTACATTAATAAGTACATATTGATTTAGAAAATAAAACATGCTTAATGTTAGGGACCTTCAGGAGTCAAGCTTGACAGGGAAAGGATGTATTTTATTTTCTTAATATATTGGTTGTTTATACTGTGGCTACACCGTGTGGCTGTATCGCATGTGAGCCCATCTTTGAGTGTTAATTTTTAAAATGTCCAGTGTTTTGTAATTCACAAAAACTGTGAGTCTCACCTTATGCTGTTGTAGTGACTTCATTCAATGGCATCAGATTTATTTCTCTATTATCTATGAGGATCACAGCATCCTAACTCTAATTCACTAAGATTAACACTCAAGACTTAAGTGTACTGAAAGGAGTATGGAGTGTTTAGTCACATTTTTGTCTTGGCTGAGGGCTGACTTCCTGGCCACAGGACAAGGAGACCAGGACACCCATGCAGAGTGAGGAGTGCTACAAAAGTGGAGAAGGGTGGAGGTGGAAATCACAAAGACGTACAGTATGTAAGGGACAAATGGGGATCACATACAGTATGTATAGTGTTAAAGGAGAAAAAATGACATTAGGAGTGATTGCGAAATTCTGATTCTGTTGTCATTCCTCCTGAACATTCATTATAAACTCCATGAGTCAATGTTCAAGGTTCAGACCAAGACTTTCCACGGTTCTGGATAAAGGTACCAGAGAGAGATTCTGACCTGGGCTGGTCGAGACAGGGGGGTTATTCACTACAGTTGCTGCAAGAGCATTAATAAGAACTGTGGGAACTACATTCTCCTTGACCATTGCAGAGCCACCATCAGGACTTGTGTCCCCTCCTCTTGTATTCTCATGAGGCAGTTTGGAAGGTGGGCAGTTGGGGGAAGAGGAAAGTAGAGTCTTTGGCCACAGGTGTGCTAGCATGTCAATGTCAGGAGAGCCTCCTGGTCTTTGCTGGCAAGTCACTGTGTGCAATGTCCTGATGGCTCAGAGATGAAGAGGTCCACCTCTCTTCACCCAAAGTACTTTCAGATCTGATGTCAGGAACCATGTGCGTCACACTGGATTGGTCTACTTTAAAATTAAAGTAAGGAACCTACAACACAGCCTGTCCTTGAACTGAGATAAAGCCCACCGAAGAGTAAGCACTGTTCAAGTCATCTTGCACCTCTTAGCCAACCCAGCATCTGTACTTCCCTACTGTCCTGGCCTGGGTGCATGACCACTATATTAATCAGAGTTTCTTGTTTTTCTTTTTCCTGGTGCTAAGCAATACTTCTCAGTGCTCAGAAAGATAATACACTCCAAACTGCTTTAAACAGTTTTGCTATAAATGGCTCCAACTTAAAGGTGCATTTGCAGATCTATGCATTAGCACAGCGCTCAGTCCTTGAATTGTAAAGCCAGTTTATGTGATTCTTAAATGTCTGAATAGATACTTCAATAGAAATAGAAACTATGCTCTGCGTATTTCAATTGTATACTGACCTTGCATTCTCCAGTTTTCAGTTATTTTAGAACTGCAAACATTGATTCAACCCTATTCATTTACCTCTTCTATGTGCATGTCTATCACCAATATCAGATTTTCTATACAAAAAAACTCCATGGTCTAAAGAGAGGGAAGCTTACCTAAAAAATAAATGGTTGAAATAATTGCATAAAATTCTAATGAACATCATGGATTATGTATCTACAAAAAACTCATTTTTGAACACCCTCATTTATCATGTTTTGCTAAATCTCCAGTAATATTTCTGAAAGCATAATGCATTATGTATTTTTCCTCTAGAGGCAATCGTGTACATGTTATTTTTCTGCCAATCATTGTTACCCATACAGTTCTGTAACATAGTACTGTATTTAATTTTTAAGTCTAATAAAATCATTAAGGAAAACATCAAAACTTCAGGAGGGTACTAAAGATGAGAATTTAAAAAGCATCTGTAAATGATTTATTGTACTAAAACTGAACAAATAATAAATGACTGATAATTGTAAACTGAATGAATAAGGTTCTGTCAGATACACAGCTTGTACTAACAATAACAGCTGAAAAAATCAGTATAATTTATAATTAGATCAATTAGATTTTGTCTGTTGTCTGTTGTCTGGAATGTTGTTCTTCTGTAGATTTGTGTTGATGGTTATGAATTTAGATTAACATGATATGGTAAGAAAAAGGCATATCGTGAATCATTTCCTGTTCCATTACACTGTGCCAGTCACTATAATTGACTCCAAGTAAGGGACCATAAATGACAACATTTGTTGATTCCAAGTCTATCCATCCATCCATTTTCTAACTGCTTTATCCAATTCAAGGTCACAGGGGATGCAGAGACCATCCCAGTAAACAATGGGTGCAAGGTGGAATATACCTGGATGGGATACCAGTCCATCACAGGACACACAAAGACAAACAAAGACACAAACACATTTACACCAGGACCAATTTACCAACCAGCATGTCTTTGGACTATTGGAGGAAAGTGGAGCACCTGTCAAACCCCCATGAGAACATGGGGAAAAGATGCCAACTCCACACAGACAGCATGCCAGGATAGGTACTGAACTCAGCATTGCCATCATGGGGCCCATACACAATACTGTCTCTATGTAAAAGAATGAAATGTTTTAAAGAATATTTTTATAGTAATTCTAAATAAAACTGAAACATCACCTCAAATGTCTAGTTCTGATGGATGTCTTATTGAACATATTTCAGAGAACAATCTATGGGTGTTTAATATTCAGTTAATTTGATTAATTTTTTGTAGTGTTAATTTCTGGATATCAGCTTGATGACTGTAGACACAATTTTCAGTCACTGTGTAACATTCATTTATGGTGTGTCACAATGAAATTAAGGTTATTTGCAGAATTAAGTCAAAAGATGGGGTAGGGAATTCATATCACTGTATTTTGCCATGGGATTTTTTTAATCCTCTTATTCATAAACAATTGAAAATACTCCTAGAATAATTTCCAGAACAGCAAATGGAAAATGAGGGAAGCTGGTAACTTGAGAATTTTACAGGTAATTAAGTTCAGTAGTTTCTGTGCCACTATATTTGAAAGCAAGTAAATGAAATTTACCTTCAACACTTACAATGTGCCATGCTATAATAAGAACTGGGTAGGAAATTAGTTTTTAATGAAGTAGACTATAACCCCTAATGTTACCTGTTTCTCATCTAATAAGTCCTACAGGAAGTCATATATTTTAAAGTAGACTAATCTAGTCAAGCACTCTTATATTCAATTATGTAACTAACTCAATCACAAGGCAAGGTGATTTTCTTAAACAAATACAGTATGCAGCAAATATGAAAAAGATATAAAAAATTAATACTCTTTGTTTTTTTGTATTTAGTATTTTTTGCACATCTGATACTTCTGGGTCTTGTTTAGGAGGAACATTTATGTTCATTAGAAGAATGAAGAGAATTCCTAACATGTATCCAAACCTTTACTTCAAATGACATTTCCGTTGTGGTATGAAAGTAAACATTGTGTGTATAAATCAAAGAATTACAGATTGGTCCAGGATAATTCTATACTGTCTGTTAGCGGTCTCTCTCTACTGTGGTGTAAGCAAAGATGATTGTCCAAAATTACCATGTTTATTTTATGGAAAAGATTGTAAAATTCCTGTAATCTTTACCAAACCTGGATGGTAATGGCTGGTAAAGTTGATCCGGTTGCTACTGTAAATGTGTCTTTCTTGTGCAGTGTTTTTGGAATGTTTGATCCACTAGGAAAATGCCACTCTAAACAATTATGAAAAAAATACAGGCGAATATAAGGATTGGATATGTTTTAAAACGGTAGTCATAGCCCACAATAGACAAATGGTTTTAAACAATGGTCAATAGTCATTTTCTTTTTTAATCAGTTAATAAGCAGAATCCTTGCAGTGGACTGATGTCCCATCCAGGGTGTATCCAGCCTTGGATAGGCTCCAACTCCCCTGTAAGCCCTAAACTGTAATATACTGTAATATCACCGGGGATAGTGTGATATCCCTGCAACTGATTATAGTGGTTAAAAAATGGATTGATTGTATATTATTGCCACTATATGCCTCTTCTTGCAAAGTTTTGTGCCCGTGTTGTAATTAAACAGAGCCTACATTGGTCACTGCTAATGAAGATAGCAAGTCTATAGAAAAATAAGGTTTTTGATTCACCTGACTGTATCTAGGACCCACATCATAAAGAGTATTAAAAGGAAATAAAATAATTAAATATTTGATGGAAAGAGCATTTGCAAGCTGTACTGGACAATACAATAAAATATCAATTGAAAAGATTGTATTGATAGTTCTACACACCCAGCTACAGAAAAAAAGAAAAAAAACGATTTTCATCCAGTACATGGCACACATTGTGCAGGATGCTGCCAAGCTGTGGTTAAATATTGTATCTGTACTGCAATCTCCTGTAACTACATTTATAATTATGGAAATTATGGATTGCTAATAATGTTATTTAGTGTGAAGACTAGAGCGGCTTCCTTTTTATGAAACACAGAATAAGAATTAATCAGACATCTCAAAACCCAGTGAAAGATCCCAAACCTATTCATTACTCATAGGACGAAGGCTCCACAGCAGAAACGTTGTGTTTCTTTTCTTCTCTTTTCAACGTGGGATCATTTACTTGTTCCTGTTCATTACTAATATTACTCAAGTTTCATCTCAAGGTATTCAAGGTATTTTAAAGTAATATACAGTATAAAGTCAGGCCAAAGAAACAAATATTCCAGTTTCATTTTCTTCATCCAACTAATTGATAATATATGAGCTACCTTGTATGAATTGTATGATCTTCTGTATTTTTCCCTTTCTGCAGGTGAACTCCAAAATGGTGTTCTGGACATACTGTACGGCCTTAGACCAGTTACTGTTTGTATCTGGGCACCAGGCTTCTGCCTCTTCTCTCAAACTTCGGTTCTGAATTTGACAAATGATACAATGACATAAAGATTAATACTTTTGAAATACATTAATCATTATTTGATCAAATGTAACATTGTGGCCATTGTACAAAAGCCGAAGCTTTATTTTAGGTTATCCTTCAAAAATCACAGGTTGAGGGAAATAAGAATTCACCAATGTTCTTTTGGTCACACTTAAAAAGGATGATGAAAGAAGACAGTAGAGCTTTGCACTAAATACATGTAATGCAATAAAATGTATGAGCTGTGCTGCTGGGATTTGCAGCAGGACTCGAGCACTAAAGGTATTCTGATAATGAAAGATTGCTTTGACAATCTTATTTACACAAGGAAAAAGGAAAATCAAGATTAATATTCTTGTTCCACAGTGTATTTAAATGCTGCTTTGAAAGGTGAAACCCAGTCATTTTCTAGCTTCTTTATCCAATACAGGATTTCAGGGAAACCAATGCCTAACCCGAAAAGCAAAGGGCACAAGACAGGTTATACCCTATATGGGACACCCTTTCATCACTGGAAAGGTTCAATTAGATTGATTTATTTTTCTTTTTTTTTCCTCTAAAATACCATAAACCTAACTAGTTCATTTGCCCATTGCTTTATACTTAAATTGTGTGGAATAAAAAAAAAAAAAACAACTGAAATAATACTTTTGTCCAAGTGCAGTGGCATTATAATCAAATTACTTGCTATCCAACAGTTACGTTAGCCATACCAAAACCAACCCCTGGTTGGCAGTCCAGAATCAGTGCGGAAACCAAGCAGACAAACAAACGAAACCGAGCTACTTCTCTTTGGTCTATTAGATTTCTGCTATTAAAAGTATTTAAATTAAAAAACGTACAGTACTTCACTCATGCTTAGCTTCTGGTTTTGCACAAGTTTACCCAACAAATACCTTTTTTACAAAACTATCTACCTACCCCTCTGTCTAAAATATGGATCCCAGTGAAATAAAATTAAATACTAAAAATCCATAAATATTTAATTCCATTCCGTTAATAATATTTCCATCTGTGTACCCCGTGGACTGCTTCAGAAAGCTGCATTTACATTTTCATTTGATGTTTCCTTCATCATTTAACCTGTAAGCTTTTTTTTTCCTCCATAGTAAATTAAAAGAATAGAGAATGTATGTGAAGCTGCTTAGAAAATTAATGACACTTCAGTAATTGAAACATTAACTAGGATGCTCTTTAACAGCTAATAACAATTACAATGCTCAGCATTTCATCACTATATCTTGCAAAATCTATGTGTAAAAGATCAAACTCTCCAGGAACCTAACAATAAAACAAACACTTCGGGTGCCCACACATTGGTTTTGGATACAGTGGAAATCTTTTCAACTCATGTTGATGGTTAAGGGTCTCCAGATTACTCCAACTGAGACTTTACGTTTGAGATTTACAATAGAAGAGAAAATGCTTGATAAAAATCAAAAATACTTAACCAAAAAATATACCTTTGGGATCCACTGAAGCCTTTGATAGTTTGAATCAAAGGATCCTTGGGAGAAAAAAGGAGATGATTTTATTACCAGATGTTGCTTGAATAACTATTAAATCAATCAGACCACATACTTCAAAAGAATACTGTATATGTCCCAATGTTTTATTTTCAAACTAATATGACCTATTGTCTCTCCTTTAAATTGAAAAAAAAAATGCACTGGCTCTTCACCCAAACAATTAAGACATTTAAAGTTTACTATTGTCTTCAGAAGAATATCATTCCCATAATCAAATTAAATAGAATAAAACCACTAAGGCATCCTTAATCAAGCAGAGTTTCCAGGCTTTAGCAATTATCGTGCATGAATTCCTGCATACAATTTAAACTAGAATTGGTGCAAGATTCTTTTTTTGTGTGTTTTACATGATTTTCAAACGTATGAGAGATAATATCCATGTTTCTGTTCTGAACCTCATTAAAATGCGAATCATCTTCTTGGCACTGATCCATATCCTCAATTTGCCATTCGATTGTTCAAAATTATTAAAAATAAATTTAATTACTTTGTTTCATGAATAGAATATATTATGTCCAACTTTCAATTTTTTAAGGCAGAGATTTCATTTGGGGAAAGGGATCAATCCTCTTCTTGAAAGACATTACACTCCTAGTCTGAACAGCAGAAAGATTAAATCAGAAAAAGGCAAAAGCCTAGAGGGAGGTGTAAAAGGTTTGATTAATAAGAATGGGAATGGAAAAACAAGTGCTGTTTCTTGGTGCTTTCATACATATGGGAGTTGTTTGAAAAGTCCTGTGCCTAATACAGAAGACAAGGTAACAAAGAATTTCCACTGCAGGTACTTGTAATCCACTAAGTATAATGAAATTGCTGGTCATAATACTTCAGGTTGTTTTTCATAGTTTTTCTTTTGCAGGTATGCCATTATGAAAGCTGTGAATGAAATACAAGAAAATCAAACACTGTGCTGTCTTCATTTTTACACTCAAGAGATAACACCATCAAAGGCAATTTATTAGCTCTTTCCTTAGCATCAAAAACCTGCTGCAAAAATGATTGATATTTTTCTCCTGCACTCTTTCAGTCAGGAGCACACATTGAACGTTTTTTACAGTTGCATCTCTTTGATTTTGACCCTTTGAGTTACCCCTGCCTGTAACTGCCCTGGTGCCTCACTTTCTTCACCTGACACAAAGCCAGAGCAGAGGGTACAATGAGCAGATGAACAGTAGCTGAAGTCTTAGGAGGTTAATTCAAATGCCCATTGAAATGATTGACTAATTAATTATCTAATGGAAACCACTAGAAACTCTTTCTGGTATGAGGATATTAGAGAAATTTACTAATGGCATCAATGGGTTGTACTGTCTTTTGAAATTTGAATTTTGTACAATTTTGTTTTATATTAGTTTTTATTTATGTGGTGCACAAAACAAGGCTTTTCAGAAAATACTGTATCGTCTCTATTTATCTGATTACAAATTCTTTAGTGATGTTTTAAGCGTGGGTCAGAATGACTAAACAAGTTAAAGCTGTGATAATAATTGCTTCATCTCCTTGTTCTGACTTTCATATCATTTAGTACCTGACACTGTAGACCTCATAAAATACTGGATAAAGCTGAAGTACTGTTATTTTGCCTTTCACTCTTTCTGTATAATTCCTGTACAAAAAGACATTATATGAATAAATAAATGGCATTTTGATTCAAGGTGAACAGAACTCAAACTAAATTAAAGTAAGTGTTTTTATGTTTTTTACAACAATTTACAGACAATGTGGAGGCATGAAGCTTCCAGGGAAATATACAAAGAAGGTTCTGTCTGAGCCAAGTTCATCTTGTAATTCAGCAGAAAACTACTTACAGGTTCAAGAATAGAACCAGAACACTTTCAACTTTTATTTTTTCATTTTTATATTCAGCCAAAACAGACACACAATATCAAAAATCACTTATCTACCATAATGTTCTTCCTGACAGCTTTGGAAGCTGTTTTAAAGGTTTTAAACAAAGCAATAATCCAGCTACATTCATGTTACATTACTCATTAAAATTGGGTTTTCAATATCAGTCTTAAATTATCAACAATAACAGAGCCAAGTATAAATTAATGAGAAAGTTAATATTTATCAATGTTTTGACAGTTGTCAGAACGGTATTAGTAAAAGCTGCACAAAGCCCTTCACACAGCTGAATAGATTCTAGTATAAGTCATTGATCTACAGTATGTAGCTTTCCTGGATTGGGGCATCTGCTAAGAAATAAATATAACAATCGGTATTGTCGTGCTTTTACTACCGATTTACATTTTAAGATAAGATCACTTTATTGGCCATATACAATTTCTTGCATTAGGAATTCATCTTTTCGCATACCCCAGCTTGTTCTCCATGAGACACACAGACAGGGAGAGAAGCTTGGGGTCAGAGCACAGGATCAGCAGTTGGGGTTAAGGGCCTTGCTCAGGAGCCCAACAGAGTAGGATTCCTCTATCAGCTGCAGGATTTGAACCAGTAACCTTCCAGCCACAGGCACAAATCCTTAGCCACAGTGCCACCGCTCCACCCAGCCCACATTCACCAATGTGAGGGAAACATATAGAAGTCTATCATGAAATTTTCACAAATAGTCCTGGAAATAAAACATAGCCAAGTGACACCTTTAATTGTTTATACAGTACTGTGGAGAATAAATTCATGCTGAAAAGTACAAAAGAAAGGAAAAAGAAGGTTTTTCATTCTTGAGTCTTCTTCGGGTTTTCCTCATTTTGTTTCCACTTCACTGTAGAAAAGCTGAACATTTCCACCTCTGCATGTTCCTTCCCAGTCTGCATTCTGCAGCCCTCCATTCAAACAATCTCCTGAAACACACCTGCCAGTTGTCAAATGATACAAATGTTACTGCCTGACTGTTTTAGGACAGCTGGCATGAGCTGAAATCACTCACCAGTGATTGCTCTAGATCACATTATACTAGTTGTGCATCTTGAGTAGGTAATCTGGAGTAACTCTGTCTTTTTCAAACCATTATTCCCCTCCAACAGTGCACTCAAATGTAGACACACTGTACAGTACATCCTTTAATAGTATCATTTGTTCCCTGCCCTGGAAGAAGTCAGCATGCCTGGACCCCTGTTATTAATCACTTTCTTTAACTATGACATTAAGGCTTTCTCCACATGTTGATTCTGCTTTTGTATCACCTTTGTGGCTAACCTCTAATTCAACACAAAATGTATACAGTACAGTATATCTGAAACCATGATATTCTGTGGTAACCCACACAATTGTGTGTTACAATCTTTTTGAATTCTTGGTAAATAAAGTAAAACAAGATCAATTTAAGTTTAAAAGGACAGTCACTTCTTACTGGACCTTCTTACTCATAATTCTTGTAAGTCTAAAACCTACATTTGGATTTTGGTATAGTCCCAGCTCTACTGGTCACCTCCTACTGCATGTCCTGTTCTGTTTCTGAGCCATTGACTGATGTTCTGTTGTTGCCAAACAAGAAGTTTCTGATTTTGATTGTGTTTTAATTTCTGTTCTATCGCAATTAACCCTGAGTAGGTAGGGCGATCTTTGTAGCCATTCAAAAGTATTCAGACCGTTGCACACTTTTTCACATTTTCATAACTCAAACTGCTCCACACACTCAAAGACAATACAAGAAATTAGCAAATTATTTGAAAACAAAATTGGAAAACTATTGTTTACAGATACTGTATATTCCAATATTTTGCTGTGGCAAAACTAATTTAATGTAGGTGCCTCAATGTAATGAGATTCACAATTAGTTCTGTTTTATAGTAATTATATGGTTCACATGATTTTATAATATGTCAACCTGCCCTCGGTTAGGTAGTGTGTTTCAAGCAAAGATTCAACCTTGGAAACCAGGAACCTATCAGAACAACTCAGTGGGCTCGCAACAAAGTGATGTTGTAAACATGGAGAGAAATGTTTTGTAGCTAGATAAGAGAAAATGCAAACTTTTTGGACTATACACAAAATGTGAAATCCAATGCAAAATACTGTACAGAACATACTTTATTCATGTCTTATTCATGAGGTAATAGATTGAGTACTAGTAATTAACATCATTGTATTTTCATTATAATCCTATGTAGTAGAGGGATACCTTGCTGTTAAATGTCTTTCTGTTCTGGAATTTACATTAGGGGGAAAACTTTCCTGTTAATTCAAATGGTTGAGCACTTCCTCACTTCCCTACCTGATCTGCTATGCACACTGTAGTAAGACTGCTGCCAGATAATGGCTTCCATGCATCACCCAAATGAGTGTTGCACTTCAGTGGTGGATGAAATTGTTCTCCTCCTATATGAAAAGCACTTTAAGATCCGTTGGGATGAAAAGCACCATGTACATGCAAAAATTAATGATTAATAATTAATTTACATATAACACTTAGAAATATGAGATTTTAATAGATGGATGCAATTTCCTAATTTGCTCCAGCAGAACATTTCTATAATCAAAATAAATTTACTCTCCTGCATCAATTTTTTCAGGTCAATGCTTCATCTGCTTCCTTCTCCTATGTACAGCACTAAATTGAACCCAGTGATGTATATATTTGCGGGGAAGACGACATGTATCAAACCCCCATGGGTTTGACAATTCTTTATTTTTTGTCATTCGTATTGCACCCTGTCACAGTCTGGTTTGAGCTGAGGCTTCTGTTTTTATTTTTTTTATTTTACATTGCCAGTTCTTATTGCAATATACTGCCAGTTTGCAATAGCCAGTTGTGTTTTCTTCCCATCTCAGCACACAGCTACAAATCCCATTACACCACCCAGGGGTAAAAGAGAAAGTGTAGGCTGAATCCTCTGACTCTTAGCCATTGGTCTTTTAACATATCAGAGGCACTGATGCCCCAAATGGGAGGTTCAACACCAACTGAAGGGGGGTATATCTTTCACTGACTGTGCCACATTCCTGCAAGCACTGGTATTTAATGCCATCCTGTCCTCAGAAGCGCTCAACCTATTGTCTGCCACCACTAGGGGATTTCCAGTCACGAGCCAGGCCTGAACCTGTGATCATAGAGTTCAACCTGGGTGAGTATCTTTATCAGTTCAGCCACCTGGAGGACAAAGATGACACAGTAACATGCCTTACAAGTTCAAATGTATTTTCTGATTTCCCTTTACCAATGTAAAATACAATTTGTCTGTTGTTATTTCAAATTCAAACAGTTGTGGTATTAGGTACTGTATATCATATTGACTTGTTGTTCAAAACCCTACCCTTTTACCTGGTGGTCTTCCTTTCTCTTTTCCCCTGTGGTCTGATTTTGGAACTCAGACTGGCAGATGTCATAAAAAAACAACTAACTATTACATTCCAGAATCCACACTACAATTTACCGATTACCTATTTTTTATCTGCGTCTTTGGTCTACAATGTGTTCTTCTGGGACACCCTGGGGCACAAGTCTTCTGTTTCATCTGATACACAAAATGTTACAGACATACAGAACAGACCACTGGGACTCCTCAGTTTATGCTCATCTATTGGGGTCCTTGGAACAGGTACTGTATATACAGGATCTTCTGTAGATGTAGGGATTTCTTGCAATACTGTTAGAGATAATATGAAACTATTTCGTTAAAAAGTCTTTAATCCATCCCCTAAATGCTACGATGTGATATGGATTTTTGGACTTTTTTGTTAGAAAGGGAGAGCAGCCTCCACTGGACAGCAGGGACACAGGAGGAAGGAGAGTCACCAGTTGGGGAAGGTTCTGGGGATGGTGGGTATGAGAGAAAATGGGATTTTATATCACCCTGCAACAAACAGCTGGCAACCCACTGAAGCTAAGCAGGTGTGAGCCTGGTCAGTACCTGGATGGGAGAAACTAAGGTTGCTGCCTGAAGAGTTATTAGAGATGCCAGTAGGGGGCGCTCACCCTGCATCCTGTGTGGGTCCTAATGCCCCTGTATAGTGACAGGGACACTATAAAAAGGCGCTGTCCTTGGGATGAGACGTAAAACCAAAGTCTAGATTGAAAATCCCAGCTCTTTTTTGGAAAACAGTAGGGGTGTTACCCCGGCATCCTGGCCAGATTTCCCATTGACCTTCACTAAACATGGTCTCCTAATAATCCTCATCTATGAATTGGCTTCATCTATCTGTCCTCCTCCCCACTGATAGCTGATGTGTGGTGATCGTACTGACGCACTATAGCTGCCTTTGTATCATCCAGGTGTTGCGCATTGGTGGTGGTGGAAGGGAGTCTCTATTACCTGTAAACGCTTTAAGTGTCCAGTGTAAGGAATTATTATTATTAGTTTGTTACTTTATAGTACTGTGATGGCTACTGAGCCGAGGGGATATACAATACTATATAAGGGTATAGTTCTGTTGTTCTGTACAGGTTCACTCTCTGTATGTGTATCAGCATGGTGCAAGAGGATATGGTTCCTGTGACATACTGTTAGCTTGGGAGAGCAATTTGAGGAGTTAAATGTTTGTAAATTGGTCCTCTCAGTTATGATCTCTCTTGAAATAAAGTTATAATGCGCCATTGTTAATCAGATCTCTGTCCCAAACACAGTTTGTCTGTTTTTTTTATAAAAAGTAACATTTTTTTTATATTGTACATCTGTTCTGATGTGTTGTGGGCTTTCAATTTTTGAAAATATAATTCCTCATTTTTCTGACTTGATGACAACAAGAAATCTCTCCACCAAATATTGTATCATAGGTTTTGAGTGCAGATTTCTAAACCAATATTCAGATGACATTCAGACAAATAAAAAATGCCTCCTGTATATGTAATAAATGTCCTTTAAGAGGTTTGGAGACCCCTCAGGTGCTCCTCATGGGTAACACACAGTACTTTTGTAATCTTACTGTCTATATAATCTCATACAAGGAGTCATTTTTGAATAGATGTAGGTGTGTGTGGGCTGTTGTCAAGGAAACCAAACAGGAATTGGGGATAAATTAGTGCATTGTAAAAATCAATCATATTATTCAGGAACTTACAGTATACAATTATGACATTTCCATTTTTCTTTTATGTTTATTATTTGTTTACTTCCTTTTATTTCATGGTTTGAATGTACAGGTATGCATTATGCATTGCTATTAATTACTACAAATATTAACTGTTACTTCAAAGTGTCATGACTTCCAGCTTTAAAGTAACAAAATTGAAAAACTGTGCATGGTCTGAATACTTTTGCTAAGGCACTGTATATTAAATATGTAACAATGCCTTGCGTTTCAGATGAATGAGCAGCATAGTCTAATGATAACTTAGCTGAAAGGAGCTGCAGAAAGTACTGTGTATTTATGCTCTGTGTATTCATGCACAAGATATATACACAATTTTGAAAATACTTCTTCATGGCCTCCTTTGTAATTATCTCAGTAACATGGCAGGGGCAGTTCACTGTTCTGTCTGAATGAGTCTGAAAATAAGTGCTTAATACAAAGCATATCTTTCTTCCATTAAAATTCAGAACTTTCTTTCTCAGGCTGAAGCTTCACAACACCTTTAGAAGAAGAGTTCTCTCCCATCTGGAAATTTTATTATGTTGGGCTGGCTTGCAAATCAGCTTTTTAATACAGAATTCACTTCGACTGGATGTTCTACCACATCAGCTTTTACTCTTGATGACACTTCCAAAACCTCATTTTAAACTCTTGATTGTGCCATTCTTTTTTCTGCAAACTATTATTTTTGTTTTGTTCCTTGCACTGATTTATGGAAGGTCGTTGCCGCCAAGGGGTAAAAAAAAACGCGGTATGGTATCTCGCAATTGCGACTTTATATCTCAGAATCCCGACTTTATATCTCGCAATTGCGACTTTATATCTCAGAATTGCGACTTAAAAACTCTGAATTCCGACTTAGAAACTCAGAATTGCATAACACGTTTTTTTTACTCCCTGGCGGAAACGGGCTTCCATACTGATTCAGTATGATATTAGTTTGATTTACTTACATGACCATTTGGAGTAGTCTAGGTGTTTTCTGAAACCCTAAAGGCTTTAACCTTTATGACTTCTCCATTATATGGAGACTCACAGGGAAAACATTTTTGTCAACATTATATTCTGAAAGTTGTACTGTACACTTCATTTACAGTACATTAATGATAGTTCTACCCCCACCCCAGCACCACAGCACTAAAACCAAACTAGTGTCTCTTCCACAAAAGAGATGCTTTTGCATAGCGTACTGTGAAGGTGATCAAGTTGTTGTTCTTATTTTAAAAAAAGTGATGCTCAGGGGATTAAGGGAGGATTTTTGCTGCCTTTTTGTTGTTTTAATTTTCTTTTTTTGGTTATTAAAATAATAAAATCATTAGTAAAGATTAGTTACAAAGAAAGAATTGACACTGTGCTTTCATATGTTAAAGGTGAGAGGATTTCCAAATTGAATTTGCAGCTCCTACTCTGAAGTGTGCTTAGTATGATACAAATTAGTGTAATACAAATTGCACATGAATCTAAAACAGCAATACAAATACAATATGTTTTTAATTGAAAATCAAGAAAATTGAATTCAGAGTTTTGTATTTCTGCTTTTATAAAAAAAATGTCATTTTTTACATTTGTCCTACTGCATTCTAATCAGCAATACTGTTTTGTTCATATGAGATTTGTATCTCAATCATTCTCAGCTGTTTTTTGTACAATTCATAATGTAAGATAAGAGTTACAGAGCTGAGAAAATATTTTGTGCACCCTCAGGGTTCATCTGTATTATCCTATTCTCTCTCTCATCCTAGCGTTAATCCCGCATCAGCAGGGTCCCCTTGTCGGCACGCCCGTCTCCATTTGGTGGTTTGAACCAAATCTTTGAGCTGATTTTGCCATTAAATGCGACCAAGAATACTCCAACCAGAGCGTCGCTCCACCTGCCGTCGGAGGGGGGGCTTGGAGGAGAACAAAGTAATGTAGCCAATTTATAGAGGGGGATTATTATGAGGCATGGGAAATTTGGCCAGGACGCTGGGGTTACACTCCGACTCTTTTCAAGAAACATCCTGGGATTTTTAATGACCACAGAGAGTCAGGACCTCGGTTTTACATCTCATCCGAAAGACGGCTCTTGTTTACAGTATAGTGTCCCCGTCACTATACTGGGGCATTAGGACCCACATGGACCACAGGGTGAGCACCCCCTGCTGGCCCCCCCAACACCTCTTCCAGCAGCAACCTTACTTTTTCCAAGGAGGTCTCCCATCCAGGTACTGACCAGGCTCACACCTGCTTAACTTCAGTGGGTTGCCAATCGTAAGTTGCAGGGTGATATGGCTGCTCTGTATTATACTATTACTTATACCTAAAATGTAAAATTTTCATGAAAGTCTAAATAAAAGATGGAAGTCCATTAGTATTGAACGGATGCACAGATCAGATGCCTTTTCTAGGGATATTTTTCCCCAACCATCTCCACTCCACTATGTCATTGTCAGGCAGTATGTTGGTCAGTGTACATGCTCGAGTGTACTTTAAAATAATGTTCAGGTGAGAGTCCTTCTTTAAAGGTCACCAGGATGTGAGATTGGCCTGGACAAGTCCGAGAGTCAGTTAAAGTGAGGAGATTCTAGTCCCGGGGAGTTACCCTAGGATGTAGGGCTCACTGCACAAAGCAGCTCAGGGAGGTTTAGTGTTGAAGGACAAATAAAGGAGACAGAATACCCCACATATTTGAATCTCACTTCCAGCATCTCAGACACCTGAAAGGAGTTTCAACCACTCTTTAAAAAATGTATGAAGTGCTTTGTACTCCAAAAACAGACCTGGTATGTTGGGGAGAGATTGGGGAATCCATTTAATAATAATAATAATTGCTTACACTTACTGTATATAGCACTTTTCTGGACACTCTACTCAAAGCGCTTTACAGGTAATGGGGACTCCCCTCCACCACCACCAATGTGCAGCATCCACCTGAGTGTATCCATCCATTTGCACTCAAACACACACTCTCAGTAAAGAACTGTCTCAGGACAACACGGATATTTGTTTTTCAGTTTTATTTGTTAAAACCTGTTTCAGAGACAAAATTCCAATATTGTAGAAAGAAGGGAGTAAAGAACTCTTTCTATAAATTTCTATGTAGATACAATGTATACTGTATACAGAATTCTTCGCCTCTGGGGTTCTGTTTGATTCGAATCTGTGAAAAAAATGAAAGGATCGTGGAGGTAACCACAAGGTAACATTCTCAAACATTTTCTAAATGTACATTTTTGTAAAAAAAATGTTCAATGTTTCTTTTATACAATATCACAACCTGAGTCAAATACAGTACATACTTGCAGCTTATGGGGGGACTGGGATTTTGAGTAGCACATAAAGCCAATTTTGCGTATAGTCAAGTTTTACCCTAAAACCCTTATAAAAAAAACCTCTTCTAACCTCTTACAGTAATTTAAAATATTAAATATAAGCATAAAACAGTAGATAAAAGCAAATAAAAAGAGCTTCACAAATTTGTCTTTCACTCTTTTTAGTGCACAAATCTGGATTCATTTTGGCCATATTTCTGAGCGACATTGGTCACTGATATGCCACCTCTGAGATCGTCTAATATTTCAATTTTTTTATTCAATGTACAGTAGGCACCGAATGTTGTTTCTTCTTTTCACCACCTGATTCACTACTTGAAGCCATAGTTTAGGGTTCACGTTAGAGCTTTCTCACAATAAGAAAAGAAAAACACGAATGCTGAACACCGGGATGCTACTCTACGAGAAAACACAGAAGTGCTGATGCTGGGTCCCTGCGTCACTGAGTTGGAGGAATGGGGGGAGAAGATTCACTTCATGTCAGATGACTGTACTGTATATGCTTGATTAATTGTTCAGACAATAAAGCATTTTTTAAAATATATATTTTTTTTATTTTCTGGTGCTGAATGCACATAGTTGAAGTTGAGAACGCATAAGTTGCAAGTTTGTATTTTGCTTCCACAGTGTCACGCACAACAGAGCAGGTGTAATCATGAGGTACAGGATCATCATTAATATTTTTAATCAGTTTACTTATTTCCCGCTCAATGTTTGGCATAATATTATATAATAAATAATATATTGTATATCTATATTCAGGTGACGTAAAAGACTGTTCCCAAAAGTATGGCCAGAGAGCCGAGGCCTGACATTAATTTTTGAATAGTTGTTACGCAAACCTATTTGTTTTGTTGTTGTTTTTTTTATTTTAAGACAATGCAAAGCATTTCTTGTGTATCTTCTGTTGTGTAGCATCAGATTATTAGATGTTTAAAACCCAAAATGAAATCGATTAATCGATCACTGAGGACATCGAAAGATGGCTGGCAACAAGAACTTCATTAATATTTTTGTCTTTATAAAGAAAAGGTATGCCAGGTGTTTACACAAAAGATTGAGAGCTATGTCTTTAAATGTTTTTTGCACCCCACTCCTGGTTTTGCTTCATTTAGGCCTACACTACACAAATACTGTACACTCACCATTCACACAGGTCCCTGCAGTGCGCACACTCTCATGACTAAGGTTAAAGATTAAAAAAAAAAATTATTCTGTATAATTAAAAGGACATGCAAAGTTGGAGGCCTACTTTATTATTAGATTGTTAGATATGAAACACCGGAAGAAGGTAGTGTGTATAAAATCACTGACTTTGGTGCCAGACATCTCAGGCAGTGAAATGTAAATGCTTTGAGATGTCTGGCACCAAAGTCAGAGCACATGGTAGATCTGTGCTTCTTACAGTCTTTAAAAAGTAAAAACACGTGAAAGCTGTGTTTACAAAGCGCTTTATGTTAAAGATTAAAGAAACGGTTTAGATGCAGTGGTTTTTAAAGGGTTGAAATCAAATAGTTTTATATATGACTTTAAAGGGAAATAAAATTTAAAAATATAATTTAAACAAAGTTGATTCCTTCAAGGCCTTATTATAGATGTAGGAATATTATTTCAGTGTAATACTATGGCACTGTTAAGGGTTTGAAATAGGAGTTATTATTTTATTTTCCTTTGGGTTGTAATTTAGATTTCAGCAACCGTTATATTACAAAAATATTTGCCATTTAAAAAAAGGAGCTTTTCTAAGTCACACAAAAGACAATGACCACAGGTATTTTTTTAAAGATAAG